>NC_136270.1:41387935-41660435 GCF_964187855.1 Myxine glutinosa
CAATATCTCAGCTTCTAAATAACAGAGCTTTGATTCTAACGGCTAAACATACATTTTCAAGGGCCCCGAATCCAATGGTAACAAGTTCGATAAGCTAGACATGACCATAGAGCTCCTATGTGGTGGCAATCTTGGATTTTCAAACTGGCCGCCGTAAAATGTTTCTCAATATCTCAGCTTCTAAACAACATAAAGCTTTGATTCTAACGGCTAAACATACATTTTTCAAGGGCCCTGAATCCAATGGTAACAAGTTCGATAAGCTAGACATGACCAGAGCTCCTATGTGGCGGCCATCTTGGATTTCCAAGATTGTGACACAAGAGCACTGTTCGCTCCAGATGGGACAATTCTTCCATGCACTGACAAGTCGAAGTTAATTCATCTCCTCGACAAGTTAGCAAGAGCAGAAATTCACCCCGAAGATCAGCAGCAGATACCAGCTGCAAGTGTTCTACAAGAAGATCCAATGGACACAAGAACTATGGCATCCACATCTAGTAAACCTACAAGTCGGAAGATTGCACTGGTGGATGGGATGGTACTTGTGCATAAGCTGACAAAGAAACCAGCCACTGTAGTGAAAGTCAACGATCTGGGTGAATGCTTCAATGACAGACGCATGTCTCTAACAAAAGATTGTGATGAGATCATACTGGTCTTTGACACGTACAAAAACGATTCTCTGAAGAGTGCTACCAGGGCTAAAAGAAGCAAGGAAAGGATGCAGTACAGTATCAAGTCAGAGATGACACCAACATCAAACACATCCCAATGAGCAGATTCCTTTCTCATGACAAAACAAAGGCTGATCTGACTGACTATCTGGCAGCGAAAACTCTAGAATACAACAGTCACGCATCCAAGTTGATCATCACGTCTGCTTCAGGGCGTACTAGGAGCAACAGTGACCTGCTCTTCGAGGACAACAACCATGAAGAAGCTGACACCCTGTTGATCCACCAGGCCGTGCTGGCATCCCAGCGAAACCCACATGATGCGCAGTTGGTGTTCTTCTCTCCCGACACAGATGTCCTGGTACTAGTCATAGCAAACTATGACCTACTGCTGAGGAATACATCCATTTCCATGGCCTCTGGAATACTTCAAATAAAGCCACTGTGGACAGCTCTAGGGGTCGAAAGAGCAAAGGCGTTGCCAGCCTTTCATGCTTTCACAGGGGCAGACAACACTGGGAGGTTCTCTCGAATAGGCAAAGCAACCTGGCTGCATGTCTACCTCAAAGCAAGTGAAGATGTCATAGACACCGTGCGAATGCTTTCAGATGCAACTGAAGTGACGGAGGACATGTTGTCCACACTAGCTAACTTTGTATGCGCTGCTTACTCTACAAATGGCATCCACATCGACAGCATCCCCGAACTACGATGGTATCTCTTTTGCAAACATGGCAGAAAGTGACAGGCTTCCTCCTACTCTTGGAGCTCTCAAGCAGCACATCCTTAGAGTCCATATCCAAGCCAGAGTGTGGGGTCAGGCAAGCATTGCTCAACAGATGGACAAGTGAAACCAACCACAACTGAGGAGCCTCCAGCCCCCAAGGCCATCATTCAAATGGTTAGATGTCAGTGCAAAACAGACTGTTCTTCATCTAGATGTTCCTGCAGCACAAACAACTTGGCATGTACAGACCTTTGTCAGTGTGACATCCAGTGCCAAAATGATGAGGACTCTCAGGATGTGATGAACGAAAGCGATGATGAGGATGATGATGACTTTACTCAATGATGAATCAAAGCTCTGTGCTCTTTAGAAGGTGTTACATCAGTTTTACGGCGGCCAGTTTGAAAAATCCAAGATGGCCGCCACATAGGAGCTCTATGGTCATGTCTAGCTTATCGAACTTGTTACCATTGGATTCGGGGCCCTTGAAAATGTATATTTAGCTGTCAGAATCAAAGCTTTATGTTGTTTAGAAGCTGAGATATTGAGAAAAATTAGTTCTACGGCGGCAATTTTGAATATCCAAGATGGCCGCCATACAGGAGTCTCTGCAAATAGCAACATTGGTTTTCTGACTGACTATACAATACTAGCGGGGTCACCCGTGGGAATCCCACGGGTGACCCCGCAAGTTTGCATTGACGTTCGTCGATGGACTCGTTCGCCCGTCTCATTCGTTTTCTTGCTGCATCCTGTTCAAGTCTGCGTTCTTCATCGATCGTCTCATTCATTTTGGAAATAGAAGTTTCCACGCAGCGCATGAATTGTCACGATCCTCAAGAGGAATTTGTCTCGTAATCATCAAATGATAAATGGCAAGTAAATTATATTGTGGAAAATTAAAGATTTCAAATAAACCTATTTAAAGTGTATTCGCACATAACTAATTTTAAAAAACGAAGAAATATCTCTCGGTAATTTCCTGAAACATATTTTACTTCCGGCTAATAATGTTGAATTAAATAAAAACGAAGAAATATATGTCGGCATCATTGTTGACGTTTTTGTGACGACTGTCATCAAACGAAAAAGTAATATATCTTAACGGAAAAGCAAAAGCGAATTTTTAATATATATCGACACGTTGCCGTCGGTGTCATGTTGGGCGGTGTATGATACACCATGAGGCGATTTTTAAAAATATATCTCTGCATTTTCCCGCGTGTGTGGAATGTTCTCAATTATTGCTGACACCGAGTCCAAAACCATCGATAAAAATGAAATCATATGGTGAGTTAGATTGGAGATAAAGGCGTGAGAGAGACTCAATGGCCTTGAAGTTGAAGTTACAGGCGTTTGAGAATTCATTTCGTTCCATAAACGGCAACTTTCATTGGATTTCCTTCCCGTTTTTTTTCAACCGAGTCGAAAACTATGTTAGCGACTGTGAAAAATGAAATGATATATCGAATTTTTAATATGTATCGACACGTTGCCGTCGGTGTCATGTTAGGCGGTGTATGATACACCATGACGCGATTTTAAAAAATATATCTGCATTTTCCCGCGTGTGTGGAATGTTCTCAATTATTGCTGACACCGACTCTAAAACCATCGATAAAAATGAAATCATATGGTGAGTTAGATTGGAGATAAAGGCGTGAGAGAGACTCAATGGCCTTGAAGTTACAGGCATTTGAGAATTCATTTCGTTCTATAAACGGCAACTTTCATCGGATTTTCTTCTCGTTTTTTTTCAACCGAGTCTAAAACTATGTTAGCGACTGTGAAAAATGAAATGATATATCGAATTTAAAATAGATATCGACACATTGCCGTCGGTGTCATGTTGGGCGGTGTATGATACACCATGACGCGATTTTAAAAAATATATCTCTGCATTTTCCCGCGTGTGTGGAATGTTTGTGGAAAATTAAAGATTTCAAATAAACCTATTTAAAGTGTATGCGCACATAACTAATAAAAAAAACGAAGAAATATCTCTCGGTAATTTCCTGAAACATATTTTACTTCCGGCTAATATGTTGAATGAAATAAAAACGAAGAAATATATGTCGGCATCATTGTTGACGTTTTTGTGACGACTATCATCAAACGAAATAGTAATATATCATAACGGAAAAGCAAAAGCGAATTTTTAATATATATCGACACATTGCCGGCGGTGTCATGTTGGGCGGTGTATGATACACCATGACGCGATTTTAAAAAATATATCTCTGCATTTTCCCGCGTGTGTGGATTGTTCTCAATTATTGCTGACACCGAGTCTAAAAGTAAAACCATCGATAAAAATGAAATCATATGGTGAGTTAGATTGGAGATAAAGGCGTGAGAGAGACTCAATGGCCTTGAAGTTACAGGCCTTTGAGAATTCATTTCGTTCTATAAACGGCAACTTTCATCGGATTTTCTTCCCGTTTTTTTTCAACCGAGTCTAAAACTATGTTAGCGACTGTGAAAAATGAAATGATTTATCGAATTTGATTTGAAATAAAACTGGGGGAGAGCAAGACACCACGGGCCTACAAAACAGGACTCAAAGCTATGCGAGTTAATAAAATGGTGGATATTTGTTTATAGCCACTCCCAGAATGGGTGGAGCTATGGGTGGAGCTACTCTGCAAACCGAGTAAGCCACACCCCGGACAGACACCCAACAGATAGACAGACAGACAGACAGACAGAATCATCTACGGCTATTATAATATAGATAGTTTCCAAAAATATATAGTTTTACAAATCCCCCAAAAATTCCAACGAAATTACATAGTGAACCTGACTAGAAGTTGAAAAATTAACATTACGAAGTTTCTCTGGGACATACTGATTCCGAATAATGAAGTTGAAAAATTAACGTTCCAAAATACGCTAATTACGCTAACAGAAGCGCTGGCGCTGCGAAGCGCTAGAGGGAGCGCTGCGCTCCCTCCCTTCGATTCCCTCCCTCTTCTGCTAGCGCTTCTGCGCTAATACGCTAATTTTAAAACCCGAAGTTTTTTAAAATTTAAGGTGTGCTGTAGTTGCTCTGAGACGTACCGATTCCGAATATGCCTTTGGTTTTTCTCTGCGATGAGTAGTTCTCGAGTTATAAGAGGACAAACAAACATACTTTACTGCTTTATATATATAGAAATTGGTACGATTCAGCCAAGGAATCCCAGAGATAATTGCAATTAAGTGAGCCGTGACGTCACGGAACGCGCCGCCGGTAATATATTATAATTTATGGTAATCTATGCAGCACGACATGGTCATCACGGAAAACAAGGCACCTTTGCTGGCGCAAAACGGCTCTCCCAGGGTCAAACTCGGTATCGTTGTGAGCGCACGGTTCAGCCCTTCAATAAAAAGTTTATTTTGTAAAAGTCGAACCACGCGTTAAAAAGATATGACTGGTTTTGTTCGCCGGCACATCGGCGCTCGAATCGGCTCGCGATAAAATCCAATACGTCCTTTGTCGGGGTCGTCTGAACCAACCACGGGGCCTAGAAGGCTGGGACTGGTCTCAAAAGTTAGGTCTCGATCATATCTCGTAATGCTGGAAGCTGCACGTCTCTGTGATAATCTTGTGGACCATGACAAGAGATCGTGCGAGTCGCTCGCAACGGCTTCAAGCACTTCCGCATTCGACCATTTCATGAACGCCATACGCCCCGCCCATCAAAGCGTACGTATTAAACGAACATACAGTGGCCCATGTGTCGTCATTTGCGCATGCGCCAAAGTCTTTGCAGGAACATGAAGCATCGGAACAGCACATTTACGCATGCGCAAGAGTGAGAACCACCTGTGCACCATTACGCTAACAGAAGCGCTGGCGCTGCGAAGCGCTAGAGGGAGCGCTGCGCTCCCTCCCTTCGACTCCCTCCCTCTTCTGCTAGCGCTTCTGCGCTAATACGCTAATTTTAAAACCCGAAGTTTTTTTAAAATTTAAGGTGTGCTGTAGTTGCTCTGAGACGTACTGATTCCGAATATGCCTTTGGTTTTTCTCTGCGATGAGTAGTTCTCGAGTTATAAGAGGACAAACAAACAAACATACTTTACTGCTTTATATATATAGATTATGTAATACAGTTATATCACAAATATAAAGACAATGGTTTTCCATTACCTTTGTTTGTTGCTTTTCTGTAATCCTGAGCACTATTTTGAGGCCTTTATTGGATTCCTTGACCCAGAAAACATAGGATTAGCATATTTAATGAAGTTTATAGGTTGACGAGAAGCCGAGATAGTGCAAAATATGTATTTTACGGCGGGCATTTTGAAAATCCAAAATGGCGGCCGTGCAAATGCCAACATTGATTTTCGGATTCTCCATGCTCTGATGATTCCAAAAATGTACAGTTTGCTAATCTCCCAAAATTTTGAACGAAATTATATTTGTTAACATAGTGAACCTGACTAAATCAACCAAGTACTTCCGTGGATGGACGGGAATTTTTTTTTGGCATCCGTGAAAAATCGTGAATACGTGGGACACAGGGCTGCGAATGCAGAAGTAGGTCACGTTTTATCAGCCGCGTACACACAGGACCTGCGAATGTCGGGGTCCAACTGTATCTTACTACAATTCACCACATGCGTGTCCGTCTGTCCGCGTGTCTGTCTGCGTGTCTGTCTGTCTGCGTGTCTGCGTGTCTGTCTGTCTGCGTGTCTGCGTGTCTGTCTGTCTGTGTGTCTGTCTGTCTGCATGTCTGTCTGTCTGTGTGTCTGTCTGTCTGTGTGTCTGTCTGTCTGTGTGTCTGTCTGTCTGTGTGTCTGTGTCTGTGTGTCTGTGTCTGTGTGTCTGTCTGTCTGTCTGTGTCTGTCTGTCTGTGTGTCTGTCTGTCTGTGTGTCTGTCTGTCTGTGTGTCTGTCTGTCTGTCTGTGTGTCTGTCTGTCTGTCTGTGTGTCTGTCTGTCTGTCTGTGTCTGTCTGTCTGTGTGTCTGTCTGTCTGTGTGTCTGTCTGTCTGTGTGTCTGTCTGTCTGTGTGTCTGTCTGTCTGTGTGTCTGTCTGTCTGTGTGTCTGTCTGTCTGTCTGTGTGTCTGTCTGTCTGTGTGTCTGTCTGTCTGTGTCTGTCTGTCTGTCTGTCTGTCTGTCTGTGTCTGTCTGTCTGTGTCTGTCTGTCTGTGTCTGTCTGTCTGTGTCTGTCTGTCTGTGTCTGTCTGTCTGTGTCTGTCTGTCTGTGTCTGTCTGTCTGTGTCTGTCTGTCTGTGTCTGTCTGTCTGTGTCTGTCTGTCTGTGTCTGTCTGTCTGTGTCTGTCTGTCTGTGTCTGTCTGTCTGTGTCTGTCTGTCTGTGTCTGTCTGTCTGTGTCTGTCTGTCTGTGTCTGTCTGTCTGTCTGTGTCTGTCTATCTGTGTCCGTCTGTCTGTGTCCGTCTGTCTGTGTCCGTCTGTCTGTGTCCGTCTGTCTGTGTCCGTCTGTCTGTGTCCGTCTGTCTGTGTCCGTCTGTCTGTCTGTGTGTCTGTCTGTCTGTGTGTCTGTCTGTGTGTCTGTCTGTCTGTCTGTGTGTCTGTCTGTCTGTGTGTCTGTCTGTCTGTCTGTGTGTCTGTCTGTCTGTCTGTGTGTGTGTCTGTCTGTCTGTGTCTGTCTGTCCGTCTGTCTGTGTCTGTCTGTCTGTCCGTCTGTCTGTGTCTGTCTGTCTGTTCGAAGGTACCGTAAAAATTGCTGAACCGATCTCAACGATATTTTGGGTGGATAATTCTGGGATCTCCAGGAGTAAAATAGGCTATTTAGTTTTCCCAATTTCAGCTTTAGTCTCCAGCATTCTCAGGTTTGGACTCACGCATAACATTCGCGTTCGCATAACGTTCATTGTTCTCATTGTGACGATGTTGCTTTCCTGGGTGCCGCACAAACGGGTGCACCGATCGCTGCACGGCTGCACCGATCGAACTCTGTGACCCCGGACAAAGACCTTTTATAAGGACACGAGTTGAACCCCTGCTTGAGAGAATTCTATCCCATTTCAACTGAAGGAAACACGTATCGGGAGTACATACGACATAGCGATTGTGAACACGATTATCGATCACGATTCACGATCATAGTGTATCGATCACTGTGGGACATTTGGTGAAGTATAGTAAGATACTGTTTAGATTTTGATGATTTGCGTGTGATATTATTTAACGGATGTTTATATGAATCGTTTAAAAAAAAAAAAGCCTTCCATTTCTGATATTTTACCTTTTCATTTGGGCCTCCCAATTGAAGCCCCGCCTATAGGGCGGGTACCGTTGCTAGTTTACATAATACATGACCAGTGGTTCTTTACCTGGACTCATTTACAGTGTAAACAAGCATTATGCCTAGGTCCCCCGTCGGTGAAGTGATGTGAGTTGACAAAGTGGAAGACGCAGAAAACATGCTATGATATGATATTTCGCTCACAAGGTTCAGACATACATGGAGGCGGCCATCTTGGATTTTGACGTGGCGACCCAATTTTCAATAGCGTTCTTCGTTATGCCTAGATACACCCACACACCAGATTAGAAGTTGGTACTTCGCATATTTTTCGAGATATTTCGCTCACAAGGTTCAGACATATATATGGTGGCGGCCATCTTGGATTTTGACGTGGCGACCCAATTTTCAATAGCGTTCTTCATTATGCCGAGATGCACCCACACACCAAATTAGAAGTTGGTACTTCGCTTATTTTTCAAGATATTCATCTCACAAGGTTCAGACATACATGGTGGCGGCCATCTTGGATTTTGACGTGGGTTGCACCCACACCAAATTCGAATGCGGTCCTTCGCTTATGCACACACGCACGCCCGCACGCACGCAAACACGCACGGACGGACGGACGGACGGACGGATGGAGGGGAAAACCATAGTCCCCCTTTCGCTCCACTGTGCGACGGGGGACAACAAATGATTGCACGTTCAAAACAACTTCTAGATAAAGTTATAGACCTCAAGATAAAAGCACTACAGAATCAGGTATGATTAAGATCAATCACCTCACTGTGCTCGAACATATGGGGTTATACATAGCGGAAATTCAAATGATACAGTTACAGAATGCAACAATTCAAAACAATGCCATCACAGGTAGCACAGGGTAATTAACTTAGCAGGAATGGATGAAAGTTGAAGTCAACAGGGTTAAAAAAAAAATCAGCTTCTATCCTTCCAGGCAGACAAATGTTTCACTTTGAACAGGTTTTAAAGTGATAGAGAAACACTTATAACTGCGCAGGAGTGTGCTGTACAAGATAAAGTGTTTCACTATGATGGCAACCAAGAGCTTATCTGCCATTAGGGTTTTCATTGCAGGATGTCGTATGCAGAAACAAACTAGTAGCGTTCAATCAGAAGCTTCGGCTGTATATTCCCAAAAAGCTCTGAAAAGCTCCTCAGATACTCCATGAAACTACAAGGGAATGATATTGCTGTTTTTTTTGTATACAGAGTCGAGGCTCGTGAAAGAGCTAACATTTATCAAACAAACAAATCAAACAAACAAGCAAACAAAGTATATAAAAAGGGGAGCGGTCGACAAGATGGGGAGAGAAGGGGAGGAAGCACACAAACAACATTTGAGAGCAGGGACATCGGGAGATGTTTTTGGAGGGAGAGGGCCTGGGGGGAGGCAGGATAGGCATAAAACGGAAGGGCACCAAGGACTTCCAGGAAAGAAGTCAAAAGTCACCTCAAAAAAGTGGATTTGGGGTGAAATTAGCAGGGGTAGAAAAGATCAAGGTTTTGGATTGGGGAAGATAAGAGATGGTGGTGAACAGCCGTTTTAAAGACCTGGAGGGAGGAAGAGGAGTGGGATTGAAGAGAGTGAGGGAGTTTGTTCCAGAGGCAGGAGAAAAGAGGAATGAAGGAGTGAAGGTGAGCAGAGAGTCTTGATTTTGGCAGTTTAACTATAAGAGGGTTTCAGGCAGATCTTGTGCGACCTGCAGGAATATTTGGGGGACAGAGCCCAGAGAGAGCTGGGGGCGCTAGGCCGGAGAGGAGTCGGTAGAAGATGGAAAGACCACCAACCTGCCTGTGGTGATTAAGTGAAAGGCCCTCGGAGATAGCGTCATCGCGGGAGATTCCAATGATTCTGAACGCTTTGGTTTCAACAGCGTGAAGACGAGCTAGGTGTGAGGCAGGAGCACCAGCCCAGAGGGGAGAGCAGTACTCCATTGAGCTGCGGATGAAAGCCTTGAATGTGGTGAGGAGCTCAGGTGTGCCAAGGAAGGACTTCGCACGACGGAGGATGCCCAGTCGGCGACTGGCTTTGGTGGCCAGCTTGGAAATGTGGTTTTCCCATGGTGAGACCCAAAAGCTTGAGTGACAGAACTTCTTGGAGAGGATTATTCAGAAAGTAGATGGGATGGTTTTCCAGACTGTCTTTTCGGAGAGACATCGTAAGAGTGTGAGATTTGTCAGGATTGAAAGACATGTTCTACTTGTTTGCCCAGTCTGATTTTGTCCAGGTCTGCAGAGAGTGAGGAGGCTGCAGACTGCCGATCTGAGGGATGAGGAATGGAGCGGCAGCGAGTGGAGTCATCAGCAAAGAGATAGAGAGGATTTTCAAGAGAGAAATGATCAAGATCAAGGTATGCGCTCTACCGAATCATCACATTTTAGCTCTTATATGAGGTATTGTGATAACAATACCTCAATAGCACATAACAGTTACACAGTAAATCAAATGAAAAGGAAACAGATGTCAGGTGGCGTCAATATGCAACAAGCAAATGGCACCAAAGGTACAGGGCATGCAAAGCGTTTACATGAGAACATATAAGAGACATGTATCCCAATCTTACAATTTAGCTACTGAAACAAAGATATACTGACCACTTTAATCCTCTAAGGAATAGCGCTTGTACACAGATAGGGACGCAGAATGGGCCTTGTCATACAGATGGCTCCGTGGTTTGGTATGAACCTCAACGTACATAGGCCTTGCAATGGCAGATATAATTGAATGGTTCGGTTTGAACCTCGCAACTCAGTATTAGCTTTACAACATGATTTTGGACTCGCAGTGATATAAGCTTTACACTGTGCAGAGCGCCATAAACTTCTCACCGAGCAAGTGGCAGAGCAAAAAGAAAGAAGCGAACATCTGCCCAACTCGCTCCACTCAGATGCCAAAGGGATTTAATTATTTAACCCACTAACGTCATGTTACAGGCAAGATTTGACATTTTAAATGTTACATTTTAGCTCTTATATGAGGCTAAGTTTGCAAAAAAAGAAAAAAAAGAAGAAGAAACACATGCTGTCCATGTTTTGGAGAGCCAACAGGAAGGCATGGGTAATGGCAAAAATTTTCCTGGACTGGTTCCATAACCATTTCATTCCTCAGGTGGAGAGGTACCTGGCAAAAAAAAAGAAAGAATCTTGTGTCGAACGTTCTCCTGCTCGTTCATAACGCTTCTGGCCACCCCAGGAACCTGAAGGTGGCTCACCCAAACGTTGAGGTGATCTTCCTGCTGCCCAACACCACCTCCCTAATCCAGCCGCTCGACCAAGGGGTGATCCCCAACTTTCAAAACAAATTACACCTGCCGCACTTTGCCACATTTTTGAATGCAATGGACTCTGACCCAGAGCTCCCCGTCAGGTAGTGTTGGAGTTCAACAACGCCCATTACATCGGCGCCATCAAAGAGTCACTGGAAGAGGTGACTTCCACCATCAATATGGAGGAGAGCCATTAAATTTCCAGGTCAGCACGGCAGGTGGGAAGGGAAGGCTTTGACGACATGGAGCCTGAGAAGTTGGAGGATGTTATCACCTCGCATGCCGAGGAACTCACCGAGGAGTTGGACGCCATTACCAAGGTTTCCGTGAAGGAGAAGGAGGCTGGCAGTGATGAGGATGAATAAGTGCCAAGGTCCAACCTAATGGTCAAGTTCCTGGGTGAGGTGCTGCGTGACGTGGGCAATTGCCACAGGGTACAAGACGCCGACCAGGTCATGATGAAGCATTAACTCAAGCGAGGGGGTTGGATGACGTGATGTTCCTACACAAGAAGCTACATCGAAACCTGCGGCAATCTTCCAGCAGCTCTTGATCACGCATTTTTTTTTTCGCCCTGGTCCCTCCACCTCACGAGCATCAGAGCTCCCTTTCCTGCCTTCGACTCAGTGACCTCACCTGCCGACGCACTCACCTACATTCCTTTTGATGCCTGACTCGTCAGCACCCTTACCCTGTGTCGTCTACAGATGAGTTTATCAAGTTCACTTGATTTTAAATCTTCATTATCATCATTTGAAAAGTTGCATGTGTTTGTCTAAATAAAAATTAGAAATGGTACCTGCTGTTTGTTTTTTTTTTACTTTTACGTTATGGTTGGTTAAACACTTTTAATAAACTGCAATCACATGCCTTCAGTAAACATTGGAAACAGTACATGGTATTGTCAGTTTTTTATATTAGTAAACATTTTTTATGAAACTGTAATCAAGTGAATTCGTGGTCGAAATTTTTTTTAAACATTTAAAATTGTCCCCTATGAATCAGGAACCGTCGGGAACCTATCCACCCTTTTTCCATTGAAAAGTAGGGGTAAGAGATTGGATGCCTGTGTACGTACGTACGTCTGCATTTTTAAAATTCATTTTCTCGGCAAGCAATGACCCGATTGACAAATGTTTTCACCATAGGAACACCTCCTGTATAATTTTTAGAGAGGATTATGGCGTCATAGGTCACGTGGTATGGACGCCATCTTGGAAAACTGTTGCACCTCAACATCTCCAAAACCGCTCCATGGAATTTTTTTTTTTAACGTGGCTCATCATTGGTGCCTTATAAAAGTCAAGTACTCCTCATAGGGAATAACATATGTTAACAATGACGTCATTGGTGCCTTAATTATAACGTTATAATTTGAGTACAAGTACAACGCTTAGTCCAATCAGTTTGAAATTTGAGTGTGATCTACACAACAATTTTATTGGAGAATGTAAATTGATGATATCAGACAAGTGGTCTGGCAGCCATATTGGATCTAAAACAAAACCTTTTTAAAAATACAGTTGGCTTGCACCAAGTTGACTGCGTGAGGCAAGCATTCTATGAATACCATGTTTTTGGAGTGGGACTGCGTTATAATCCCACAATTACCCTGCGCTCGCGAAGGGAAAAGCGGGGTTAAGCGATTGGTTATGTATGTACGTATGTACTTTTGTCTTACATATGTGTGTCTGCATTTAAAAAATTCATTTTCTCAGCAACCATTGGTCCGATTGATAGGAAATTTTCACCATATGAGCGCCTCCTGTAGAATTTCTTAGTGATAATTATGACATCATAAGTCACGTAGTGCAGGCGCCATCTTGGAACAAATATGCACCTCAACTCCGAAACTACTCCATCGAAAAAATTGAAACATGGCTCATTGTAAAGAACTCCGCATGGAGAATAAATGTTAACGATGACATCATTGGTGCCATAATTATGACATAATTCGACAAGTACAACACTTGATCAGATCAGTTTGCAATTTTTCCTTCCTCTGCAACTGTTGGTCTGATGGACACAAATTTTTCACCATAGTTGTACCTCTTTCAGAATTTTTTTTAAAATAATTATGATGTCATCAGTCACATGGTACAGACGCCATCTTGGAAAAACCCCAAAAAAGTTTGCACCTCTATATCTTCAAAACCACTCCATAGCGAAAATTGAAACATGGCTTATTGTCAAGTACTCCCCAAGGGGAATAACATATGTTAATGTAGATGTCATCGGTGCCTTCCTTATGACATCATAATTTGACAAGTACAACGCTTGATTCTATCAGTCTGAAAATTTGAGTCATCTAGGGACAATTTGATCAACAGAATTAAATTGATGACATCATAGGTCTCGTGTTTCGGCAGCAATGTTGGATTGAACTTTCAGAAAAAACTTTTAAAACCTTCTCCAGAACGGCTGCCGAGATCGATGCAAAACTTCATGCACATGATCAACTGGCCTTGGGGAATATAGGGTGTTCCATGAATAAATCCACAGGTCACATGATCTGGCAGCTCTATTCGATTTAATCTTAAACCTTTAAAAACCTACTTCAGAACGGCTGGACAGATCGAGGGGAACCTTGAAACACATGTTCCCCAAAACTTGGGGATACCATGGTGTCCACGAATAAATCATAGGTCACATGGTCTGGAAGCCATGTTGGATCAAAGTAATTTTTTTAAAATCTGAAACAACTGAACCTATCGAAGTGAAACTTTCCAAATATTTATATTTAACTCCATTGCTGCATATAGTGTGAAAATGATGACGTCATAGGTCACATTGTTTGGTAGCCATCTTGGATAGAAAAATGAACCTTGTCCGATCAACATGAAACTTCACTCACTCAGAGTAGCAGAGTGTAAACTTATGTTGTCATAGGTAACGTGGTTGGGCAGCTGTATTGGATAGGTCAAAGGTCAAGTGAATATCTTCTTCTCAAACTGCTTAACTGATCAATGCGAAACTTTAACTTATTGAACAACAACCCAGGGATATGTAGTTTGATAAAAATGACATCGGTCACTGGTCTGGCAGCTGAATTAGTACATGGTGCACATTTACATCGAGAATTAGTATACAGTACTCATTTACATAGATAAACTACTACACAGTACCCATCTACATTGAGAAATGGTACACAGCACACATCTAGAGAATGTATACAATTAGTACATGGTACCCATCTACATAGATAATTAGTACACACTACCCATCAATACAGATAATTTATACAATTATTACATGGCACACATCTACATAGGGAATGTATACAACATGTCCACCCACTCCGTATGGGAATGGCAGGAAGGGTCATGTTATTATCCTGCCTGGATATAGATTACAGTAGATATAGGCTCATATCTTGCCTCGAGAACATCAGAGGAAACCGCTGATAAGCAACGGACAGCTTGGAAAGCCCGAGCTAACTATTTGGTAACTAAACACACCCCAAGTTTGCTCCTATCCAGCTTGGTGTTAAACAGCAGTAGCGATTGTTTCAAAAGGTAATCATGCATGTTTGTGGTATGTAATATTTTTGGAGTGCCCCACAAAATGGCACGAGAAGCTATTTATTCACATTAACACAGCATTTGTCCAAACAGGAAAAACCCCTCGGGGGAGACGGGATCTTTTTGGGGATCCAATCCTTCCAGGATGGAATACCTATTGTTTCTGTTCAGATTGTTATCATTATCTTTCTTCTGTACGATTTCCACGGGTCTTTGCATGTTTATTCCCTTTTAAATTAATTTTCTCGGCCACCACTGGTCCAATTGCAGGGTTCGAAATAAGCGGTGACCCGGGTGCCAACCACCACCAAAAACTCCGTCGGGCCACCAAAACCTGGTCCTGGGTGGCCTGTGTGGCCACCAGAAACCTGGTCCTGGGTGGCCCGTGTGGCCACTTGTGTCAAATCCGTCGATTTTATATTCATCGATGTATTCAGTAATTACTTATCATTATTATCCCGGTGTGTACCCCGGTTTAGAATAGGTGCACCGTATCCCTGCGCATCGTAAGAGGCGACTAAGGGTTCGCATCAGGAAGGGCATCCAGTCATAAAAACATTGCCTCAAACAGCGAACCATGATTGTCATGGGGCCCGCAAGGCTAACCCCCGCTGACGCGGGGAAAATGGCCTTAAAACGATCATTCATTCATTCATTCATTCATATTATGCAATCTCAACCAACTAAACTTGCCAAGGGGACTACGGTCATACTGCAAAGGTTGTAGCGACTTCATTTGCTTCTCTCACCTGGAGTTCTGAAGGTGGATCAACAAAAATTATCTTCATAAACATGTAGAGTCTAGCGTGGAGCGCCGCTTCCGGTGGTGGTGGGAGAAGATATTACGAGTGACGCTACAGAACTCTTAATTGTGTCACGAGTAAGGGAACTCCCTCCATGTTATGTTCACACTCGCTAAGTCTATGTTGCTTTAGTATAGACTCGACTGCAAAAAATTCCCATGTTTTATTGCCGTTTTCCACCTTGGGATGTACAGTCAACCCCACTATTTGTGGGTTCCGCGTATTCGCGATTGATAAATTGTGACCTGCTTCTCTATTCACAGCCCTATATCCCATGTATTTGCCATTTTCGCAGTTGCAAAAAAAATTTCACAAGCCACGAGCATGACAGTTATAAAACCCATCTTTCACCAGCCACGCACAAAGCAGCTAAAGCCAACTTTAGCCAATTTTACCTTTAAAGCCAACTCTAAAGTGCTATAGCCACTTGGCGATGGCACCCACCCACTAAGCGGTATACACAACTGGAGCGAACCCAACTGTGGTGACAAGTAGGCAGCGCATAGCACAAGCGATTAGTCATTACCTCCATCTTGGAATATCCTAGCCCAGGGAGACTGTTCAAGCTCACTGGTTTCAGTTTAAAAGATTATGTTCTGTTGTGTTTTCGGCGTCTGTGCGCGCGCGCGTGCGTCTGCGTGCGCGCGTGCGTCTGTGCGCGCGTCTGTGCGGGTGCGCGTCTGTGCGTGTGCGCGTCTGTGCCTGTGCGTGTCTGTGCGTGTGCGTGTCTGTGCGTGTGCGTGTCTGTGCCTGTGCGTGTGTGTGCGTGTCTGTGCGTGTGCGTGTCTGTGTGTCCGTGCGTGTCTGTGTGTGTCTGTGTGTGTCTGTGTGTCTGTGTGTCTTCTTTCTTATTGCTTTTTCTTTTTCTTGATGCTTAAAAAAAGATGATCAAAGAGGCAATTGTTCCTGGACGATTATCAATTTGTCGTTCAACGCCCCACCTCCTGCAACCCTCACTTTCATTCCATTTATTTGAGGCACAAACTCAATCAATTTTTGCAGACCAACTCAACTTGATGCTTCCGAATTACTAAAATCAGCCTCTAAGTTCTGTCAGTCACTTTCGTAACTATTCATTACAAGGCTCCGAAGGAAAACAAACACGAGGAAAACAAATGTGAACCAATCTGTCAAAGGGACCTGATAAAGTCCACATGCGATACACTTAGCACACTCTCGGTTATGCCTATACCTCCAGTGTTCGAGCGAGGGAAGGGTATTGCAATATGGCGATTGCTAGCCCCATGAGCACGTGCTACAGGTGCGTTCCAGTTGTATTACAGGATCAGCTCAGTGAACATACCCCAACACGTGCTAGACTGAGCTTGGTTTGCATGCCCCCAACATCGCCTCTGGATATCGAAGCAAGGCCGAGAGCTTGCAATATGCACGCATCACATTGTTAGCCGCATGCTCGTCACGCGAGTTCACACTCTATTAAATTTTGACCCAATATTTTTTGAAACTGCATGTTCAGCAAATAAAAATACGTTTTTTAGTTTGTGTTAATAAAAATACATCAATAAAAACAAGTTTTACAGTGACGTGTTTTAGTAATATTTTCAAGATTTCATGACTACCATTATCTTGTCAATAGCTGATAGTTGTGGTGCAGAGCTAACAATCGTTTTGGAAAACGCAATAAATGGGTTAATATGTGAAGAGATTTTTCTTCAGCAAACATTAAAATTGTCCGAGTATTAGTTTGGGGCAAGTTAGTAGGGAGATGATTGAATAGCTGACGGGAGTGTTCTGTGATTACGAGTTGTGAGGTTGCTGGTATGAAAAGCACTGAAATTTGATCTGTAGGCGTCATGAGAAATAGTAATATAAACATTGATACTGATTTTTATGAAGTTTGATTCACCAGCAAAGTAATGTGCTTCTTTGGATATGGATATATATATATATGGGTTAATATGTGAAGAGATTACGAGTTGCATATATATATGCATATATATATATATATGGGTTTGCAAATAATGGAAGATGATTTTTGACATGTCAAAAGTTGTTGCGAGTTGTGACGAGTTATCTACGGATACCAGCGAGTTATTTACGGATGCTTGCGATTGACTACGAGTTGGCGATCCGTAAGGACTCGTAAGAATAATCCGTGTATGTGAAGGTTGCATTATCTTCCATCGTAACCACATTACGCTTGGAAACACTAGCACTATCCTTCTTAGGACCCATTGCTAACACAGACAAAGTAAAGGAATAATCACAAAAATAACAGCGAAAGGCAAAGCAAGCACGCGACCGCAGCACAGGACAAAATGCATATGGCGTCACCTTCGTTTTGAATGAGAATCAACAGCTACGCGTACGTATACTACACGTACATTTTAAAATATTTTTAGTGCTTTTTATTGTATTTTAAATTGTTTTTTTTAGCTTTTTATTGTTAATTTTTATGTACTATTTTATTTATTATAAATATATTTCTAAGGGAAAATTAATTTTTTTTTCACGTCCTATTATGATGTAGGAGTGACGTAAAGTCGCACATAATGACGTTCGCTGAACTGAAATTTACTCCAGAAGAGTGGCGTAAAGTCGGATTTGACGCAGGTCGAAATGGCGTAAAACGGGGTATTGCTGTATATAATTATATATATATATATATATATATATATATATATATATATATATATATATATATATATATATATCTATATATATATATATATATATATATATATATATATCTATATCTATATATATATATATATATATATAGATAGATAGATATATATAAAAATGGATTTGAGAATCCTGTCTTTGTAAATATACCCCCATTGTAAATAATGTAATGATTCCTGGAAATACCTCCATTCATGTGAAGGTCAAAAGTCGTCCCTTTAGCTAGTCCATCGCATACATGTAGAAAATCATAGGACCTTCTAAATAGTTATCTCTTTATTCTATGTCAGTATAAGGCTCTGTTTTTCCACGAGTTCATTGGGTTGCACCGAATCAAATAAGATAGATTTCCCCTTTTAATTGCCCAAAACCTCCATTGCCAACTGCATTGCCACCTGCATTCGCCCTCCATTACGCACGCGGTCAACTCGGGGAAGAAGGGCGTGGTCCGCCCATCGTCATCAGGTGGAGCCAGGAAGCCCTTGCGACCAACCAGGACTCGGTGGGCACGGCTTGGTAAGGTGTGGCTATGGCTTGGGAGGGCGTGGCTACATACCCCGTCGAGGCAAGCCCCCACCCGGCAGATGATTGAGGGAGCCAGAGGCGTGTCGAAGCAAAAACCAGCCCTGCCGCATGCAACGAGATACGTGTGCCTGCCGCCGCCTTGCTCGCTTCCAGCCCGGAGCGGACCTGCTTGCTGTGCCGCCCTGCCAAACCTTCCAGCCCTGTGGTCCCACCTTCTTCTCCCTCCAGCCAATCCAATCCAATCTTCAAGTTTCCCAGTTGTGTGAGTCTGCCTGTCATCTGTCCTTTGTGTTGTCCTGGGAATAAGTTAAGCCTGTATAAGCTAAGGATTGCACTGTGTCTTCTATTCTTTCCCTGTATATTACTTTTATTTCTTCTCTTCTTCTTTGGTTTTGTATAAATAGAAATAAATCCCTGTTATTTCTTACCTTTGGTTTCTTTTTCCTTCACATCCGATCGTCTTTGTGATTTCCCCATTGAGTACCTGTGGTGCGATTTCGGCCAACGCTTATGAATCGGGTTAGTCTTTGTTAAACGGCTCGAACATCGGACTGCTAACCCGCTCGGCAAATAGCATCTTGTCCGTGGTTTCGAACGGAGCTACCCACCTGCCTTGTGGAGGAATTGTCGGAGGTGTATGGGAATCCCTTGACCAATCACTTCAGCCAATCCCGCCCCACAGGGGAGCGGGGTAGCTTCAGGATCGGCGACGGCCAGAAAAAAGGACAAGGGGTTAACCCCCCTTGGCAAGGGGAGCGCCATCGTCCCGTTTCCGTAACAATTGGTGTCAGGGAGTGAGAGTCAGACCTGAAGTGCGCTTAACGAAGTAACTTGAAATCGAAGTTAAGTAATTGTTCCCATTTGTATTTTCGTTATAACTGTATTTATTTTATGGTGTATATATTGTCTCCCGACGAAGATTTTCGGTGCAAATCTTTCATACCTGTATTGAAAATCGTGTTAATTCGTGTCGTGTCTTGAGGCCTTGTACAGTGTACACTGTCCAACCTTGAGGCTTTGTTTTTCTCTCAGCGGTCCGTCGTTTGTGATCCAATAACTTTCGTTCTCTGTTTTCCCAGTCTTTTCACCCCATAGCCTACTTCCTTATATAAATCTCAACTCAAAAAAAACAAAAAAAAAACATTTCCTTCTCTGTTCTCATTCGTTTATTCATTCTTATTCGTTCGTTCGTTCTTCGACCATGTGTTTCTCCCCCATTTCCCCAGAGAGATTGTGAAATTTCAACTCGTTATTTTATCGTCCATGCGTTATCGTTTGATTATAGTTAGTTTTGGTTTGAATTTCCTGTAACTCGTAATTAATTAATCGTGTTCTGCTCCTCGTGTGCGGCCTTGTAGTTGTACCCCCGTCGGTGTTTGTTAACTTAAGCGTGTTTTGCTTGGCTCTTAGTTTTTTCCCTTCTACCCCGAACATAATACTCTAACGTTCTAAATCCCCACCTTCCCCAACCCCCCCAAAAGAAACAACAAAAAAAAACATTTATTTTCCTTTCTCCACGTCTACTGTTGTCTCATCCTGTATTTTCTGTCCAGGTGTGCTGTTCGCCCCGCCCCCATTATCTCCTTGCCATCCACCGTTTGCCCTGTTCACGTGACTCGTGGTGGTCCCTCTCGGTTGATATTTTGTGCATATAAGATTGTTCACGGTTCTGTTTAAATATTATTTAAATATGTTTAACCTTTCCCCTTCAGTGTTTTACTCAGTGGTATTTTACAACACGCTGTTTTTCTTCCTATTTAAAAGGCTTTTCTCAATTTCCTCTCCAACTTATTCCACTTCAAAAAAAAGAAATTCAATATCTTATACGTCTCCCTCACTACATGGTCTAAATTCACATTCATTCCATCCCTCCTCCATCGTTCTGAATCGGATTGCTAACTTGAAAATCACAACAAACCCAATTTGTTTTCAATGTTCGTCTTTCATTAATCATCCACTTTCTAAACTCCCCTCTTGCCCCTCCCATCCAAATCCCCCCCTTGCACCTACACTCCTAAACTCCCCCCTTGCCCCTCCACTCTTAAACTCCCCCCTTTCCCCTCCACTCCTGAACTCCCCCCTTGCCCTTCCCCTCCTAAACTCCCCCCTTGCCCCTCCCCTCCTAAACTCCCCCCTCCAAATCCCCCCCCTCGCCCCTACACTCCTAAACTCCCCCCTTGCCCCTCCACTTCTAAACTTCCCCCTTGCCCCTTCCCTCCTAAACTCCCCCTTGCCCCTCCCCTCCTAAACTCCCCCCTCACTCCTCCCCTTCAAAACTCCCCCCCAACCCCTCCCATTCAAATCTCCCCCCATACCATTCCTCTCCAATTCTCCCTCCTCCCCCCTCCTCCTCCTCCTCCTCCTCCTCAAAGCTGCCTCCTCCCCACTTCGTCTCCCTTCTATCTCATACCTCCACCCCCCCCCCAACCTTCTACTTTCCTCTGCCCCCCCCCTCAAACAACCCCTCACTGTGCCTCATCCCTTCACCATCAAACCTTTCATCCTCCTCATCCTTCCCTTTCTTGGAACTCTTCTGCAATCTCTGACACACTATCAACTGCTCTCCCTACCTCCCCCTCTGATCCTTCATCTTACCCTACTCCTCCCCTCCCCTGTCCTGTACCCGATGCTCCCCCTCTCTCTTCATTAACGGTATGGACCTCAAACATCCGGGGCCTTCGCTCAAACATGACTGATCTCTCCATACAGGTTGCTTCTGACAATCCAGACTTGATCTGCTTAACAGAGAATTTCCTCCTTCAAGATGTCTCTGATTCCTTAATATCTCTTCCTGGTTACTCCCTCCTCCGGTATGATAGACCTGAGCCTCGGCCTGGTGGTGGGGTGGCTATCTTTATCAAAAACTCTTCCTCACTCTCCTTGCACTGCCCTCTCTCCTCCTCACCCCCAGGAGTACCTCTGGCTACGGCTTCCTCTCCGCTCCCACCTTTTGTTCATATGTGTTCTGTACCGTCCCCCAAACAGTGATGACTCCATCTACATTTCACTGTCTGACAACATTGACCAACTTCTATCCACTCATCCCAACTCTCTCTTCCTCATATGTGGTGACTTCAACTGTCACCATGCCACCTGGTTGGGTGTGGGTTCCTCTCTCACCAGTCATGGCACCTCAGCAAAGGACTTCTGTGACTCACTGGGATTGACACAATCTGTCAATTTCCCGACCCGGATCTCAGCCAATGGAGTATCTTCTCTTCTGGACTTGGTTATGACAAACTTCCCTGCTAATGTCTGCTGCTCTTCTTCTGCTCCAATCGGTTCTTCTGATCATGTGCTTGTCAAAGTGGACATCTCTCTGGCCATTCTCAGAGAGCCTCCTCAGCATCGACGAGTCTGGCATTTCACTCAGGCCGACTGGGACGGTCTTCAAGCAGCCATCAATCGTCTGGATTGGTCTCCCATCTCCACTGCCTCTGACATCAATTCTTCCTGGGAATTCTTCCAAAGCAAACTGATCTCTCTCATGCACAGATTTATCCCATCTCGCCTTCAGTTGTCTTACCCTTCCTCCTGTCCATGGTACACTGAATCTTGTGGTGAGGCAGTTGCCCTGAAACAACTTGCCTTTGCCTCTTGGAAGGCTAATCCAACTGAAGGCAATCTCAGTTCCTTCCACCAAGCTCGGAACAAGTGTGTGTCTACCCTCAGGAGTGCCAGGAAGCACTATCTCTCCTCACTCAAGAATGAACTCTCAAACCTGTCTCCTTCCTCCAAATCCTGGTGGCGTCTGGTCAAATCCGTTTCTGGTGTTTGTTCCCCCTCCATCCCTTCCCTTACCTCAAATGGCCAGACAGTTGACATCGCACGTGACAAAGCCGAATGCCTCAACTCTGTGTTTGCCTCAAAATCCTTAGTCCCAAACCCATCTCTCTGTTCCCACCTTTCCCAGTCGAACCCAACTGCTCCTGGACTCTGTGTCCTTCTCTCCTGACAAGGTGGAGGAGTTTTTGTCAAACCTCGACTCTGATTCTGCAACTGGACCAGACGGCATCAGCCCACGGGTCCTAAAATCCTGCTCTGCCGCTCTATCTCACCCTCTCTCTGATCTTTTCACCCTATCTTTTGCTCAAGGTCATCTGCCAGCATCCTGGAAATCAGCAAACATTACCGCTTTACACAAAAAGGTGCAAAAACAGATCCTTGCAACTACAGACCAATCAGCCTGCTCCCAATTATCAGCAAAGTCATGGAATCCATCATTGCTTCGGAAAGGAAATCTTTCCTCTTCTCCAATGGCTTGATCTCTGATCATCAATTTGGTTTCAGACCAGGTCACTCTACTCTGGACATGCTGCTTCTGCTGTCTCAACAATGGATGGAGGTCCTCAATGCCAAACAGGAAATCAGAGCAGTCTCCCTTGACATATCACGTGCCTTCGATACGGTCTGGCACCCAGCTCTGCTCACCAAACTCTCCTCCTATGGTATCCATGGAAATCTCCATGCATGGCTTGCGGACTTCCTCTCTGGTCGTAGTCAACGTGTGGCCCTGAATGGGTTTCTCTCATCTCCTCATCCTGTTCAGGCTGGAGTTCCCCAAGGCAGTGTGCTGGGCCCTGTGCTTTTTCTGGTCTTTATCAATGATCTCTCCGACTCTCTGGAAAATCCTCTCTATCTCTTTGCTGATGACTCCACTCTCTGCCGCTCCATTCCTCTTCCCTCAGATCGGCAGTCTGCAGCCTCCTCACTCTCTGAACACCTGGACAAAATCACAGAATGGTCAAACAAGTGGAACATGTCTTTCAATCCTGACAAATCTCACACTCTTACGATGTCTCTCCGAAAAGATCGACTGGACAACCCTCCCATCTACTTTCTCAACAATCCTCTCCAAGAAGTTCTGTCGCTCAAGCTTTTGGGTCTCACTATCTGCCATGATCTTTCTTGGGAAAACCACATTTCCAAGCTGGCCTCCAAAGCCAGTCGCCGACTGGGCATCCTCCGTCGTGCGAAGTCCTTCCAAGGCACACCTGAGCTCCTCACCACATACAAAGCTTTCATCCACAGCTCAATGGAATACTGTTCTCCCCTATGGGCTGGTGCTCCTGCCTCACACCTGGCTCGGCTTCACGCTGTTGAATCCAAAGCTTTCAGAATCATTGGAATCTCCCGCGATGAAGCTATCTCTGAGGGCCTTTCACTCACTCACCGCAGGCAGGTAGGTGGTCTTTCTGTCTTCTACCGACTCCTCTCCGGCCTTGCTCCCCCAGCTCTCTCTGTGCACTGTCCCCCAAATATTCCTACAGGTCGCACAAGATCTGCCAGCCACCCTCTGATGGTTAAACTGCCGAAATCTCGGCTCTCTGCTCACCTTCACTCTTTCATTCCTCTTTTCTCCCGCCTCTGGAACAAACTCCCACACTCACTTCAATCACACTCCTCCCTCCAGGTCTTTAAAACAGCTGTTCACCACCATCTCTTATCTTCCCCCATCCAAAACCTTGATCTTTTCTACCCCCACTAATTCACCCCAGATCCACCTTGTTTGAAATTCCAACTTCTTTCCTGGAAGTCCTGGCAGTGTCCATATGTTTTATACCTCTCCCACTCCCCCCCCCCCCTTCCCATGCCTCCCCCCCAAAGCCCTCTCCCTCCCACAGTTCCCTCGATGTCTCCATGTCTCTCGGTCCCTGCTCTCAAATGTTGTTTGTGTCCTTCCCCCTCTCCCCATCTTGTCTACCGCTCCCAATGTTATTTGTTTTGTGTGTCTGTTTGTCTTTCTGTGTGATTAATGTTCGCTCTTTCACGATCCTCGATCTTGTATCCAAAAAAAAAAAAAAAAAAAAAAAAAACTCAAAATTACGAGTGGCCAAAATTTTATTGAATATTCTAAATTTTAAAATCGTGCCATGGATGATCAAGGCGACCGGATGCCGGTAGGGGAGCTAGAAGCAGGGGTAGAGTCGACCCAGGACCCCATGGAGGAGATGGGAGAGAGAGAGGAGGAGCGCAATACGCATTGGGTAGCGGAGGTTTCAGGCGCACAAGATGGCGGCCTCGCGCACGAGATTTCAGGCGCACAAAATGGCGATGCCTCGCACGTGGCTGCGGCAGCCACGCCCACAGCACCGATGGACTGGGGCCTATTCATGAAGCAAATGATAGCCTTTATGGTGAAGACAGACGATAATTTCAGGGGAATGGGGCAGCGATTGGGAGGCCAAATGGGAGCAATGAGGGATGAAGCAAGGGGTACCAGTGAACAGTGGGGTAACCAAATTGGGAAGTTAGACAGCAAATTAGGGGGGTTAGACAATAAATTTGAGGGTTTAGACAAAACATTTGAGGGGTTAGACAATAAATTTGAGGGGTTAGACAGGTTGGAAGGGCTAGAAGGTAAATTAGGGGGCCAATTGGAGGACATGGGTAATCAAATTGGGGAAATGAAGGAGGGGTTAACGGGGTTGGAAAATAGAATGGCTGCCCAGGAGAACCAGATGGAAGGGGTGAAGCATGGGTTAGGGGGGTTAGAAAACACCATGGAAGGCAAATCGAGGGAAATAGGGGAGAAATCCGCCCGGGAAATTAAATAGATGGGGAACCAGATAGAGGAGGTGAAAATCGGGTTGGAAACTAAATTGGATGCCCAAAGGAATGATTTGGAACAGATGAGGGCGGCATCTACCAAATAGATGGGAGAGATGGGGGAGGAGATAAGGCGTGGAGTGGGCGAAGAGGTCGCGGGGGTACGCGAGGAGGTAAAGCGGGGTGAGGAGCGTATGGAGAAAGAGGTGAGGAATAGTATGGCTAGGTTACAGGGGGGCATAGAAGACCTGACACGGGGAGTAGAACAGCTGACGGTGGGACAAAAGGAGTTAGGGGAGCAAGTAGAAAAGAACACTGCGGTAATCGGGGGGTTGAAGGCGACACAAAAAGAAATAAAAAAATAACTAATACGAACGAAGAGGGAATGTCAGATGGTACACGAGGGGTTGACAAAGAGGTTGGACGAGGTGACAGAGGCAATGGAGACAAAAGAACGGGAAGTAAGAACGCACATAGAAACGACCAAGATGGCATTAGAGGAAGAAATTGAGAGGGCGCACCAGGAAATAAAGGAGGTGGGACAAAAATTAGAGGAAGTGGAAGAGGGGGTGAGCGAAATTAAGAAGAGACGGAGGGAAACTCAGAGGGAGATAAAGGAGGAAATGATGGATTATGTACAAGGTCTGTGCTCAAATCGTGATGGTGTGCTTGCTAACCAAATAAAGAGTTTGCAGGTGGCGGAGGAGGAGCGAAGACGAGGTGCCGAGGTGAGTGGCAATATGATCGGAAATGTATATGGTGTGAGGGGAGATTCAGTGGGCTTGGGTGTTGGTTTAGACCCGGGCGTTCGGGAGAGGCCGCTGGTAAGGTGTGCGACAGGTACAGAGTGTGTGGAAAGATGAGGTGTGCAAGGATGTCCGACTTTGGGGAATGCGGAAGGTATTTGTGAGCCAGCGTGTGCGGCAGTGATCGGGTGTGTGCAAGAATGCACCCCCATGAGTGGTACGGAGTATGTACCGGGAGAGAGTGCGCAAGAAGGTGCGCGAGAAAGGTGTGGAACAGAGGTGTGTGTGAGGAAAGAGTGTGCGCCGAGGAGTGAGTGTGCTGTCGAGAGTGAGAGTGACACGGAGCACGAGTTGGTTGTGGCAGGTGAGAGAATGCACACCTGGAATGGAAGAATGCAGACCTGGAATGGTTGAGCACGTGCAGGAGTGTACACCTGAGTTGGTGGTGGTGCGAGAGGGCACATTGAAGCGCGTGATTGGGTGTGCAGAAGAGTGCACACCCATGGTTGTCACAGAGGATGTGACCGAGGAGTGGGCGCCAAGAGGTGTGTTGGTGAAGTGTGCGAACGACGAGTGTGTGCCAAGGTGTGCGGTAGTCAGGTGTATAACGAAGTGTGTGGAGACACCTGGATGTGTGACTAAGGAACGGAACGCGTGGTGTGAGCATGCAAGTGAAGCATCGACGTTAAACGGAGCAGCGGTTAGACCGACTTTTAGCCGACGCGAGCCTTCGGTTCGTGCGGGGCTTTGGGTGCTGCGGGAACCAGCGGGGATCGTAATCACGGCGATTTCAAAGGAACCGCCGTGCGTGATCCGCGCCGGACCTCACCCTGCACGGTCGCATCCGCGCTCCGCTAAACGGACCGGGCGGCCCGGTTCGAGGGCAGGTAGGAAGGGTCGGCACGGCGACCCCTTGTGGTTGCGGCGTTCCGGCCGGGCGAGGTTGGGGCACCGGGCGGGAGACCGGACGGCTCTGTGCCGAGGTGGACCTTGGAATCTCGGCCCGAGCAAACCTCCTTCCCTGAACTGAGTGCCGGACGAATCCAACTGCAGGAAACAAACCACCCGCGTTCATTACTCGGCTTGGCGAAGCCGAGCTTTGCGAATGTAAGCCGCACCGAGGCTCAAGTTAATGGACATTTGGTAGGGATAGGGAATTGGTGATTGGCAAAAATTGATGAGCAAAAATTTGATTGGCAGATTGGCAAATTTTGGATAGGCAAGAATTGGAATTTGATGGGAAAAATTGATAATGGAAGATGCCCGAGGCGGAGGGATGGCAAATCCACCATCCCTCGCACCCGGACATATGAGCACTAGTTATGGGGTTATGGCGGTGTAAACCAAGCCAGTGAGGGTTTGGATAATGTATCGGGATCTAGAAAAATGACCATAGGTAACGGTAAAGGTAAGTAGTGACATTGTACAGGTAGTCGGGGACGTAGAATAGATTAGATGGATTATAACGACGAGGGAGCGCGATAATATAAGGGGCGACTGGGAAGCGCAAGTTTCAGAAGGGAGTAGTCAGCTTAGATGATGGTGTGTTTGTGGTTTATTGGATGAGGAATTGGTATGGAAGTTTTTGCGGGTGAGCATGTTGAGCAAATGAGGAATTGAGGGGCAATGCTCGGGAGAGATGTGTGTATGAGCTTCGGAAAATTTGGGTGCCTGAGGCAATGGTTTGGAGAGTTCGAAGTGTATTGTGAAAAGTGTGAGGTGATAGTGAGTTGTATTGAGCGTGGAAGTGTATGGAGCAGTGTATGAGGAATAATTGTGATTGTGCATTGTATTGAGTGAATGAAGCCTGGGAGGAAGGAGGGTGCAGGAAGCACCAAGTGTGATTGCACAGGTGTGCAAGTGAACAGGTGTATGGAGAATGGTTGAAATGTATAGTATGGAATACATGGAGTATGGAATGCATGGTGTGGAGTGAGTATGGTGGAAAATGTGGAGTGGAGTGGTTGGTGCGAAGGGAGTGTATGGGGAGGATGGACCCCGATCCCGAATACCCAGGGAGGGTAGTTTAAGAGTTAGGTAGAGGGTATAGGTAAATTGTGGTTGGATATTGGCATCTGTGGTGCGTGTGGAAGAATGGTGTTTGGATGGGTGAATTAGTGACGTGGAAATGGCTGGGCGTGTGGCCTGTTAGTGTGTGTAGTTGAACGGGCACTACGCCACTGTGAGGATGTCGGCCAGGTGAGATCTGGGAGCCAGTCGAGTTGTTCAGTGGGGCCCGAGGATCCGGAGGACGGACCCGGGTAGCCCAGTGCCAGAGAGGGCACCGAGGGGGGTAAGTGCCAGAGAGGGCCTTCCCCAGTTAGATAGGTTAGGTAAGGAGCAGGTAAGCTCGGAGGCAACTGCAGTGGTGGAGGTGTGCAGGTGGGTAGACCTGCTGGGAGAGCCACACGACTCAGCCCAGAAATTGTGCGAAGGCACAGGGAGTTGAATAGGGGGAGTGAGACCCCAAATTGATGGGCACCACAGTTTGGTCAATGTGAGTTTGGTTCTTAAAACCACATAGAGTGTAAGATGGCCAATGGTTTGGCAGGGAAAGACCCCGGGTAGTGTAACGTGTGTTAATGTCATTTAGGAAGTAGTTAGGATTGAAATCTCCTCGCACCATCTGCATCCACTCACCTGAGGTGACAGAACTCCACACCGTGCCATGGTTGGTTGTTTTATTTTTGTGCAGATGTTTTGGAAATGTGAGACGCATCATTGTACTGGTTGTTCAGTCTCTTCCTCCTTAAAAGGAATTGATGAGAAATTTGAATTTATGGCAAATTTGGTAAGAGGGATTGATGACGAATTAGTGACGGCAAATTTGGTTAGAGGGATTGGTACGAATTTGAATTAGGGGAGAGATTGGGGAAGACGTGACGCTAGAGACGGATTGTAAATTGTTGTAAATATGGGTAAGGGCAAGGGTGGAGTAGGTGACGGGGGAGGGAGGGGTGACGTACGGTAGGGACGAGCTTTCTCACTTCGCTCTCCGTGCGCACCTCGTTCTGCATTGCCTTGATTGATGTGTACCCTTGCGCCCTTGCCCTCGCTAACGCTGCCATCTCTGTCTTCGTGCTCTCTGGACCATGGATCGTGCTCTCTGGGCACTGAGGGGGAGCGTGCGGGAGGCCGCGTCTGTGTGCCTGGATCCCCGCAACCAGCTGCTTGCATCGATGCACCACTTTATGGACCGCCGTTTTGCGGCCAAACACCACAATATGGACCACGGTACTGTGGCCGAGCACCACTCATGGACCCCAAGTTTTGGGGCCTGGCCCCTCTGCTGGGACCAGCCATTGCAGCCAAAAGCCTTGCTTGCGGACCTCGGTGAGGTGGCACCAAGCCATACAGGTGAACCACCCATAGTCGGCCCCTGTTGGCTATAAATAAAAAATGGACGCGTTGTGTGCCTTTTTATTATTGCAAATAGGCCGCAAGCAAAGAACATCAAGAGAAAGAGAACATCAAGAACGACATCGGCCAGCAGAGGGAGCGGACCAGAAGACCAAGACCACCACTTGTTTTTTTATTTATAGTATTGTGCAATGTCGCACTGGGTGGTGCGTGACTGTGAATTTTGGTGCTCTTTATTGGTGTTTATTGGTGCTGGTGCGTCAATGCAGTGCATGCTGTCTCCTCCCTCCCACAGGATTTTCTTTTTGTCGCCTGAAAAAGAAAATGACAGGTCCTGGGTTGCGTTTTGTAAATAATGAAATAGTGTAACTTGTGAATAATGCTCCCCACCGTTCATGTATAGTTTGAGAATTAATTCCGCAATTAGGTTAACTGTGGGCGTGAATCTGTCAGGCAGGGTGCAACAACAAATAGCGGGACATATTTATTTGTGTTTTAAAACTGTCGCACTCAGGGTCAGATTAATTGTAGAGGGAAATTACACCTGCGTGTCACATTAAGTTAAAGTTTTATAGGCCCGGGACGTGCCTGGAGGAGGAAGGGGGCAGTGTAACGGATTTGAGAATCCTGTCTTTGTAAATATACCCCCATTGTAAAACATGTAATGATTCCTGTAAATACCTCCATTCATGTAAAGGTCAAAGGTCGTCCCTTTAGCTTGTCCATCGCATACATGTAGAAAATCATAGGACCTTCTAAATTATCTCTTTATTCTATGTCAGTATAAGGCTCTGTTTTTCCACTAGTTCATTGCGTTGCACCGAATCAAATAAGATAGATTACCCCTTTTAATTGCCCAAAACCTCCATTGCCAACTGCATTGCCAACTGCATTCACCCTCCATTACGCACGCGGTCAACTTGAGGAAGAAGGGCGTGGTCCATCCATCGTCATCAGGAGGTGGAGCCAGGAAGCCCTTGCGCCCAACCAGGACTCGGTGGGCACGGCTTGGTAAGGTGCGGCTATGGCTTGGTAGGGCGTGGCTATACAACCCGTCGAGGGAAGCCCCCACCCGGCAGATGATCGAGGGAGCCAGAGGTCGAAGCAAAAACCAGCCCTGCCGCGTGCAACGAGATACATGTGCCTGCCGCGTGGAACGAGATACGTGTGCCTGCCGCCGCCTTGCTCGCTTCCAGCCCGGAGCGGACCTGCTTGCTGTGCCGCCCTGCCAAACCTTCCAGCCCTGTGGTCCCACCTTCTTCTCCCTCCAGCCAATCCAATCTTCAAGTTCCCCAGTCGTGTGAGTCTGCCTGTCGTCTGTCCTTTGTGTTGTCCTGGGAATAAGTTAAGCCTGTATAAGCTAAGGATTGCAATGTGTCTTCTATTCTTTCCCTGTATATTACTTTTATTTCTTCTCTTCTTCTTTGGTTTTGTATAAATAGAAATAAATCCCTGTTATTTCTTACCTTTGGTTTCTTTTTCCTTCACATCCGATCGTCTTTGCGATTTCCCCATTGAGTACCTGTGGTGCGATTTCTGCCAACGCTTATGAATCGGGTTAGTCTTTGTTAAACGGCTCGAACTTCGGACTGCTAACCCGCTCGGCAAATACCATCTTGTCCGTGGTTTCGAGCGGAGTTACCCACCTGCCTTGTGGAGGGATTGTCGGAGGTGTACGGGAATCCCTTGACCAATCACTTCAGCCAATCCCGCCCCACAGGGGAGCGCCGTCGTCCTGTTTCCCTAACAATATATATATATATATATATATATATATATATATATATATATATATATATATATATATATATATATATATATATATATATATATATATATACAGTGGAACCTTGACTTACGAGTGCCCCAACTTACGAGTTTTTCGAGATATGAGCCGTCGCTCGGGCGGTTTATTGCTTTGAGATGCGAGCCGAGATCCGAGTTACGAGCTTTCGCCACCCGGTCACGTGGTTATCTTGCCGTTCAAGTACGTATCTCTGTCGTATAGCGCTGCATTTTTTTTTTCGCATTTTGGTTATTTCGAGTTCACGCCGCCAGGTAGGTTCTGGTCACGTGGTTATCTTGCCGTTCAAGTACAGTACGTATCTCTGTCGTATAGCGATGCATTTTAGTTTTCGCATTTTGGTTATTTCGAGTTCACGCCGCCAGGTAGGTTCTGGTCACGTGGTTATCTTGCCGTTCAAGTACAGTACGTATCTCTGTCGTATAGCGCTGCGTTTTAGTTTTCGCATTTTGGTTATTTCGGAAAATTTCATGTTCATGTCGAACATTTCATGTTCATGTTCATGTTTTCATGTTCATGCCATGCCAGGCCACAACTTGTTCAGAGTGCCGGCGATAGCTCGCCTTCTCTTTGTGGAAAACATGGTGAGATCCTTAACATCCAACAACTAATGGGACGCAAACGGGGCGCCCAGTTTAGCGGTACACACATTGATGAATCACCCTGCCTGTGATTCACCCATGACAGGTTATAGCTGGGTCGGGATTCAAACCCAGGCTGGACAGTTTAGACTTTAGAGTCAAGTGTGTGTACCTCCAGTCCAGGCCATCCTGCCAACTTGTATGCTGCATACAGGTGAAATATAAAGCGCGAGATATTTTTATATATACTGTATATTTAAAAAAAAATTGGTGTGGTTTTTGGCGGGCTGGAACGGATTAATAGCATTTCAATGCATTTCAATGGGGAAATTTGATTTGAGATACGAGCAATTTGAGTTACGAGCTCGGTCACGGAACGAATTAAACTCGTAAGTCAAGGTTCCACTGTATATATATATATATATATATATAGGTATCTGTAATCTGGTTCTCCAACCTAATGAGCGGACAACATGACGTCATCGCCACATGCACGTCCGCCTTGCCTGCAAAGTTCCAGAGGAACCATCTAGCAGTGCGTCATTACGGATTATAAATACAGATACTGTCACAAGTGCATGCAAAACTCACAGTTACCGACCTGGTTTCGCCCTTGTTGGGGCTTCATCAGGGCAACGCAGTGAGGCTTTCCATACACTTGTAACTCTGTGACCCTTTCGGTTTTTATATCAGTCACTATGCGACCTTCATATCATCAGTGGAGAACCGCCAGCAAGGTGTCCCATACAGCTGCTGCTGCACCTTGCTGGGAGCGATAAGCACCGCCTGCCACGCGGTGACGTTATCTCTGGTATCCACTCATCATATGGAGTCGACCTGGTTGCGGTTGGGAGTTACTAATAATGGTATCTGTAATCTGGTTCTCCAACCTAATGAGCGGACAACATGACGTCATCGCCATGCACGTCCGCCTTGCCTGCAAAGTTCCAGAGGAACCATCTAGCAGTGCGTCATTACGGATTATAAATACAGATACTGCCAAGTGCATGCAAAACTCACAGGAGGTGCGATCGTGTGCGTTGCTGTGACCAGGTGCGCTGGGACGAAGAGTGAGAGTGCGCTGAGCCGACCAGAGGACGGGGACGGAGTGACCTGATTGCAAATAAACAAACTTACGACCGGAGCCACGGTGAATGTACCTGGGTCGTCGGAGGAGTCCATTTGATTTGATGGCAGAGATGCATGATGGGGTGGAGCAGGTATTGAGCAGAAGGAGCCTTGCGGCGGAGTACCGCAGAGCCATGCCAGGCAGGAGCAGAGAGACGAGACGAGGCCAAGGTTGAGGAGGTGAAACAATGGTCCCAACCCACGAGAGCGGGCCCGAGGAAACGAAGGAGCCAGGTAGGTGAAGCCAGGAGCAGAGCCGGGACCAAGCAGAGGGCAGGCAGGAGCAAAGAGACGATCACGAGGCTAAGGTTGATCACGGCAAAGCGGAAAATGCAGCGGAAATCGACCGCCGCCGCTAAAAAATCTAGATCACGGCGGGAAACCGCCACCAAACCGCTGCGATGGTCACAACCCACGAGAGCGCGCCCGAGGAAACAGCGAGCAGGCGAAGGAGCCAGGCAGGCGAAGCAGGGAGCAGAGCCGGGGCTATGCAGAGGGCAGACTCAATGGCCAAAAAATCCGCACGACCACCAAAAAAGAAAGCAACTGACAGTGGCCCGGTCAAAGAAGCGGCGAGCATGTGACGCCTGCGTCCTCTTCATACCGGACCGGAAGCGGAAACTGAGTTTTGCATGCACTTGTGACAGTATCTGTATTTATAATCCGTAATGACGCACTGCTAGATGGTTCCTCTGGAACTTTGCAGGCAAGGCGGACGTGCATGGCGATGACGTCATGTTGTCCGCTCATTAGGTTGGAGAACCAGATTACAGATACCATTATTAGTAACTCCCAACCGCAACCAGGTCGACTCCATATGATGAGTGGATACCAGAGATAACGTCACCGCGTGGCAGGCGGTGCGTATCGCTCCCAGCAAGGTGCAGCAGCAGCTGTATGGGACACCTTGCTGGCGGTTCTCCACTGATGATATGAAGGTCGCATAGTGACTGATATAAAAACCGAAAGGGTCACAGAGTTACAAGTGTATGGAAAGCCTCACTGCGTTGCCCTGATGAAGCCCCAACAAGGGCGAAACCAGGTCGGTAACTGAGTTTTGCATGCACTTGTGACAGTATCTGTATTTATAATCCGTAATGACGCACTGCTAGATGGTTCCTCTGGAACTTTGCAGGCAAGGCGGACGTGCATGGCGATGACGTCATGTTGTCCGCTCATTAGGTTGGAGAACCAGATTACAGATACCATTATATTTATATATATATATAACTGTGAGAAATAGTAGAAACTCCACAGTACGAGCAGGGCGTCTCATTTGCATTGAATATATAATCGGGAGATTGAATAAGATGTAGACGTAGCTTCAGGACTTCGATCTTTAATTCGACAAGCTTTCGACCAACAAAGGTCTTCTTCTGAGTCGGCCCCAAGTTCAACGGAAGTCCGTTGAACCGTTTATTTTTAGGGTCTAACCCTAACCCTTCCGTTGAACTTGGGGCCGACTTTTGAACTTGAAGTTGAATGTTGAACTTGGGGCCGACCCTTTTGAGGGGTCCGTCACAAAGTATGTGAGCAATTGCTGGCACCATAGCAGAATTCCTACCATAACGGCTGGGATCTATAACGCCACCAACTAATGCCAGACGACGAGATGCCCAGTTTAATGGTGCGCACACACACTGGGGAACCACCCTGCACCCTGTGAAACACCAGGATGACAGTTTATAGCCGGGACAAGATTCAAACCCCAGCTAGACTGCTTCGACGCGAGTGCGATTACCTCTGTGCCATCCTGCCAGCGCAAGTGCACACACCTTTAATGACATCAATTATTTCCAACTTGTGCGGTCGGCCGAGGAAAGTTTTCGTCTCATCCTACTAACCTGCTGGTCAAGCCTATTTCAGCACGACTTTGCAATTTGCCCAGGATGCCAATGATAACTCACCTACTCTTCCAGAAAGGTACCTGGAGACCTAACATCTACATACTGCAAGCAGACGGGATAGCCGGCTCGTCAACCATTTAAGGGACAGCACAACTTGTGACGCAACGCCTTACCTGTAAAGGACCAATTCGAGTTTATAAATGGGAAACCAACCCACTCATCAACTCAAAGGTACATGCGCAACACCTTTGTACCATCCTGTCAGATATACATGCCAATTTTCATCATCCAATCGAACAAGAAAGGCCGGACACCCGTTACCATGGTGAAAAAAAAACAAAAAACTTGCTGACCCACAATTGATGCCACAACCAGCATATGGTTAAAGAAGGGACCGTTGGACTCTGTGAAAACTTCAATGAATCAAAGTATCTGAAACTGACAAATCAGGTACCTGAATTTTTTTTCCTGTAACATGAAAAACCCCAAACATCGTTTTCCAATTACCTGACATTACACACCTTTGTACAAAGTGGTGACCGCTGATGCTGCCGTCTGGAACGGGATCCAGAGGGACATTCCTTGCTGCTGCTGACAAACCCGATCTGTATATAGAACACGAGTTAGAAAAAGATACCAATCAATGCTTCTCCGGGCACCATGAGCAGTGTTAGTAACAACAACAAAGCACTGGATCAAAAGGATTATTACAGGAAGAACTTTACTATAATTTGGAAACTCATAATTAGGTAAAACTGGGTTTGTTAGGATTTCAAGGATTTCTCTCCAGCTTGCCCCCATCCCCTTATTCCCCCAAATGCCACCCCCGACCCCCGACCCCTCTCCGGGCATCAACACGCTAACTAGGTATTCCCTGCTATACAACAGCTGGAAAAGCACACATCCAACATCGGGGATCTGTGGTCTGGAGTACTGAGCAGACACGGTCTCCGCACCCACGCAGGGAATCAATGAACCGGTTTGGGGAGCTGGGGCAGCATGGGCAGCATGGGCAGCATGGGCAGCATGGGCAGCATAGCTAGCATGTGCAGCGGGGGCAGCATTGGTAGTGGGGGCAGCATGGGGCAGCATGGGAAGCATGGGAAGCATGGGAAGCGGGACAGCATGGGAAGCGGGACAGCATGGGAAGCGGGACAGCATGGGAAGCGGGGGCAGCATGGGAAGCGGGGGCAGCATGGGAAGCGGGGCAGCATGGGAAGCGGGGGCAGCATGGGAAGCGGGGGCAGCATGGGAAGCGGGGGCAGCATGGGAAGCGGGGCAGCATGGGAAGCGGGGCAGCATGGGCAGCGGGGGCAGCATGGCTAGCATGTGCAGCATGGGCAGCATGGGCAGCATGGGCAGCATGGGCAGCATGGGCAGCGGGGGCAGCATGGGCAGCGGGGGCAGCATGGGCAGCGGGGGCAGCATGGGTAGCGGGGGCAGCATGGGTAGCGGGGGCAGCATGGGTAGCGGGGGCAGCATGGGTAGCGGGGGCAGCATGGGTAGCGGGGGCAGCATGGGTAGCGGGGGCAGCATGGGTAGCGGGGGCAGCATGGGTAGCGGGGGCAGCATGGGTAGCGGGGGCAGCATGGGTAGCGGGGGCAGCATGGGTAGCGGGGGCAGCATGGGTAGCGGTGGCAGCATGGGTAGCGGGGGCAGCATGGGTAGCGGGGGCAGCATGGGTAGCGGGGGCATCATGGGTAGCGGGGGCATCATGGGTAGCGGGGCCATCATGGGTAGCGGGGCCATCATGGGTAGCGGGGGCATCATGGGTAGCGGGGGCATCATGGGTAGCGGGGGCATCATGGGTAGCGGGGGCATCATGGGTAGCGGGGGCATCATGGGTAGCGGGGGCAGCATGGGTAGCGGGGGCAGCATGGGTAGCGGGGGCAGCATGGGTAGCGGGGGCAGCATGGGTAGCGGGGGCAGCATGGGTAGCGGGGGCAGCATGGGTAGCGGGGGCAGCATGGGTAGTGAGGGCAGCGGGGGCAGCAATGGGCAGCAATGGGTAGCGAGGGCAGCGGGGGCAGCATGGGTAGCGGGGGCAGCATGGGCAGCAATGGTAGCGGGGACAGCGGGGGCAGCATTGGCAGCGGGGGCAGCATGGGTAGCGGGGCAGCATGGGTAGCGGGGGCAGCATGGGTAGCGGGGGCAGCATGGGTAGCGGGGGCAGCATGGGTAGCATGGGCAGCATGGGTAGTGAGGGCAGCATGGGTAGCGGGGGCAGCATGGGTAGTGAGGGCAGCATGGGCAGCATGGGTAGTGAGGGCAGCATTGGCAGTGGGGGCAGCATGGGCAGCATGGGTAGCGGGGGCAGCATGGGCAGTGGGGGCAGCATGGGTAGCGGGGACAGCGAGGGCAGTGGGGGCAGCAGGGACAGCATGGGCAAAGCGCGCATGAACATCTGCGGACACAAGGACGCACGGGGACGCTTTGCAATCACGTACAAACGAACAACAAACGACACGTGTGAGGCGCAAACAGCCAAACGGAAGAAAACGAGGGGAAGGCGGGAACGCCATGGAAGCCTTGCCCATCTCTCGGCCATGTTAGCGTTAGCTTCGCCATTTTGCTGCCGCGTTCTGTCAGCTGTTGCCGCATTTGGAGCCGAAGAGGCGGCGCCGCCAGTCCCTCCGAGCGCCACGTTCGGCCGACCGGCGACGGTACCTTTGTAGAGCTGGGCCACGGCCGTGGCCGAATTCTGGAACGCGAGCCACAGTCTCTGCGCCGTCTGTTCTCGATCGGCCACGATGCGATCCTCCTCGTCATCGACGTCTCGCTCGGCGTCGCGCAGGCACTCCCGCTCCCAGCTGGTGAACCAATGCTCCGGGCAATGCTCCTGAATCTCTCGCTCCGGCGTCTCTTTCCTGTCGTCCATCTGTGGCGACGCGTTGAAGGACGGGGTGATGGAAGAGGAGAAGAAGAAGAAGGCGGAGTAGGAGGAAGAGCTCTCTTCCCTGCCTCGGCCGCGGCTCCCTCGTCCGTCTCGAAGCCGATGTTTCGAGGGCCGACCTTTATCCACCCGCGTCGGTTCTAGCTGCGCGGCCCTGTCTCCTGGGCTACGCCTGCTTTCAGATTTGCAGAAAAAACAAACCCCAGTCACCCGCGTCAACAACGGACGCGGCACTGACGAGGCCGTAATGGACTCCGTTGTATTATATAGCCGCGCAATGCGCGCCGGGAATTCTTCAGCCTGACGTCATCGCTTTATTTATATTTTGTTTGTTGTAGCAAATTTTAAACCCAACGTTCATTGGGAAATGAAGACCAAAAAGTTTCCACCCGACACAAAATAATTATTGATAATGTCCGTAATGTAGCAAGTTGTTAGTAGGGGTTGTTCTTGTCGAGTGAACACTTATGTTTCGTTTAAATGTCGTTCCGAATCGATACGTCATCATTGTGGAAAAAAATAATTAACTTGATACTGTATATAAAATAAAATAAAGTCCACAGAATGAACAAGTATCCAATTTGTTAATTTATAATTCCGGGACAAAATATGATGTTGGTCATTGGTGTAGCAAATATTGGCCGGAATTGTGGAACTGGATCCCGAGTGCTTTTTCTCTCCAACTCACCACTCATGTACAAGGGGGCTCTCTCTCCCTGAAGTTGTTCAAACAAAGCAGGATCGCTTGGACGTCAGAAAGAAGCGACTTTTTCAGCAATCGAGTGGTTCATGGTTGCAACAGTCTCGCACAGCAAGTTATCCAGTTGTTCAAAGTTAACTTGGACAGGTATTGGTTGGGGGAGTTCGATTTGACCTTCACTGAACCCTCACGCAGACAAACTCGTTACGTTTTGTCGAAGCAGAGACTGGTAACTAAGTAACTAACTACATTGATAATGATGATTGGCGATGACGATGATTATGATGATGATGATTGCTAATGCTGATTGAGGATGATGATTGATGATGATCAATGATTAATGATTGATTTTTTTTTTTTTTTTTTTTTTTTTTTTTTTGTATACAAGATCGAGGCTCGTGAAAGAGCGAACATTAATCACACAGAAAGACAAACCGACACATAAAACAAAAAGCATCGGGAGCGGTAGACAAGATGGGGAGAGAGGGGGGAAGGACACAAACACAACATTTGAGAGCAGGAACCGAGAGACATGGAGACATCGAGAGATCTGTGGGAGGGAGAGGGCTTTGGGGGGGAGGCATGGGAAAGGGGGTGGGAGAGGCATAAAACATATGGACACTGCCAGGACGACCAGGAAAGAAGTTGGAATTACAAACAAGGTGGATCTGGGGTGAATTAGTGGGGGTAGAAAAGATCAAGGTTTTGGATGGGGGAAGATAAGAGATGGTGGTGAACAGCTGTTTTAAAGACCTGGAGGGAGGAGTGGGATTGAAGGGAGTGTGGGAGTTTGTTCCAGAGGCGAGAGAAAAGAGGAATGAAGGAGTGAAGGTGAGCAGAGAGCCGAGATTTTGGCAGTTTAACCATCAGAGGCTTGCTGGCAGATCTTGTGCGACCTGTAGGAATATTTGGGGGACAGAGCACAGAGAGAGCTGGGGGAGCAAGGCCGGAGAGGAGTCGGTAGAAGACAGAAAGACCACCTACCTGCCTGCGGTGAGTGAGTGAAAGGCCCTCAGAGATAGCTTCATCGCGGGAGATTCCAATGATTCTGAAAGCTTTGGTTTCAACAGCGTGAAGCCGAGCCAGGTGTGAGGCAGGAGCACCGGCCCATAGGGGAGAACAGTATTCCATTGAGCTGCGGATGAAAGCCTTGTATGTGGTGAGGAGCTCAGGTGTGCCTAGGAAGGACTTCGCACGACGGAGGATGCCCAGTCGGCGACTGGCTTTGGAGGCCAGCTTGGAAATGTGGTTTTCCCAAGAAAGATCATGGCAGATAGTGAGACCCAAAAGCTTGAGCGACAGAACTTCTTGGAGAGGATTGTTGAGAAAGTAGATGGGAGGGTTGTCCAGTCGATCTTTTCGGAGAGACATAGTAAGAGTGTGAGATTTGTCAGGATTGAAAGACATGTTCCACTTGTTTGACCAGTCTGTGATTTTGTCCAGGTCTTCAGAGAGTGAGGAGGCTGCAGACTGCCGATCTGAGGGAAGAGGAATGGAGCGGCAGAGAGTGGAGTCATCAGCAAAGAGATAGAGAGGATTTTCCAGAGAGTCGGAGAGATCATTGATAAAGACCAGAAAAAGCACAGGGCCCAGCACACTGCCTTGGGGAACTCCAGCCTGAACAGGAAGGGGAGATGAGAGAAATCCATTAATGATGATGATGATGATGATTACTAATAATTAATGATGATTGCTGCTGATGATGATTATGGATAATGATGAATAATGATGATGATTGCTGCTGCTGATGATGATGATGATTGATAATAACAATTAATGATTGATGATGATGATTACTAATAATTAATGATGATGATTGCTGCTGCTGATGATTATGGATATTAAATAATTGATGATGATGATTGCTGCTGCTGCTGATGATGATGATTGATAATAACAATTAATGATTGATGATGATGATTGCTGCTGTTGATGATGATGATTGATAATAACAATTAATGATTGATGATGATGCTTGCTGCTGCTGATGATGATGATTGATAATAACAATTAATGATTGATGATGATGATTACTAATAATTAATGATGATGATTGCTGCTGCTGATGATCATGGATATTAAATGATTGATGATGATGATTGATAATAACAATTAATGATTGATGATGATGATTGCTGCTGTTGATGATGATGATTGATAATAACAATTAATGATTGATGATGATGATTGCTGCTGCTGATGATGATGATTGATAATAACAATTAATGATTGATGATGATGATTGCTGCTGTTGATGATGATGGATAATGCTGATTACTGATTGTAATTGATGATGCTTGATAATGATGATGATGGATAATGATGAATACTGTTTGGTGCTAATGATTGTTTATGCTGATGGATACTGATTGATGGTGAGGATTGCTGATGATGATGAATGATTGATGCTGATGATTATGATGATTGCTGATGCTGATTGAGGATGATGTTTGATGATGATGATCAATGATTAAAGGTTGATGATTAATGATTGATGATGATGATGATAACTAATAATTAATGATGATGATTGCTGCTGATGATGATTATGGATAATGATGAATAATGATTGATGACGATGATTGCTGCTGCTGATGCTGATGATTGATAATAACAATTAATGATTGATGATGATGATGATGAATACTGATTGATGGTGATGATTGCTGCTGGTGCTGATGATGCTTAATGATGATGATTATGTAGATGAATGATGATTCTTAATGATCATGATGGAGGATGATAATGATTAATGTTGCTGATTAATGATTAATGATGATGCTGGCTGGATTGCCTTCACTTATGATGATGATGTTGCCCTGAAACCCTGAAACAACTGCCCTGAAACCCCTGAAAACCTGTTGCCCTGAAACAACTTGCTTTCGTCTCCTGGAAAGCAAATCCAACGGAAGGAAATCTCATTTTCTTTCACAAAGCCCGAAACAAGTGTGTGTCCACCCTCAGGAGAGCCAGGAAACAATATCTCACCGTTCTCAAGACCGAACTCTCTTATCTGTCTCCCTCTTCCAAATCCTGGTGGCGTCTGGTCAAATCTGTTTCTGGTGTTTGTTCCCCCTCCATCCCCTCCCTCACCTCAAACGGCTTAACGGCTGACTCCGCACGTGAAAAAGCTGAATGCCTCAACTCTGTGTTTGCCTCTAAATCTTGTGTCCCAAACCCATCCCTCTCTGTACCCACCGTACCTCTGTACCCAAGCAGTTGATTGCTGGGTCATCTTCTTCAATCTTCATGTAGGCACCAACCCAGGTCTTCTAGGAAATACCCACAAATTTCCCACCCCAGTCAGCACCGGTGAAATTGTGGAGTCCAATGAGTCCTTAGCATTTGTGACGTCCAATTACTTGCACTCGCTCTACCACATCAATTTCTCTGTATTTCGTGCCCTTACCGGTCAAGAACCTGAGGTGAGTTAGAGCTCCAAGTCGACCCTGAGAGACCAGGTCAAGAAGAAGCCTGAGAACGTCAGTGTCTGGTGACCAAACACATATCTCCCACCAAGCGTTCTCGGCTACAGATGATACTTATCTCGCACCCAAGAATGAATGGCGAGGGGCAGGCCAATTGAGAGAGGTGTCTGGACAGTCTGCTGAAACCCATCTTCCTTCTTTGGTTGATGCTTCACCTGACGATCAGTTCGAGTATTTTGGATGAGGAACTGGCAAGCGACGTCAACAACGTTGTCTACTCCTTCATTGCAAATTCCAGAAACTTTGAGAACATGACGGCCAAAGAGGAGATGAGTGGGGAAGAACTGGAGTAGTGGAGGATTCTCAAAGTCTTCAAAGCTACCGTTGAATGACCAGTTTCGGTGCTCCATCGTCTCCTCTCGTGGAATGTTTGCCATGCTCTTCAAGTGGTCAATTGTGTCGTCATTATCCAGCATCGCAGATCGAAGTTCCATAGCAATGCTAACTGCTGTTGGGAGGACGGGATTGTCAGGCTCATTTTTGCGTAGCCATTTGACGAATTGGACATTAGGAAGCCGTTCAGATATCAGTTTTTTCAGATGCTTGCGGTAGTTTTCTGTCTCATTAACCTCTACCACCTGATACCTCTTCAAAATTGACAGGTATGCATCATTCACCTCAGCCATGTTTAGGGTAACATCATCGTCAGAGAAGGTGTTTTGAATGGAGAGGAGCAGCTGTTCATCACACACAGAGCGAATGAGCTGGATATTACTGTAATCTAATTGAGCGAAGGTGCGCTGTGCATAACGCAAGAATTTCCTATGATCGTACTGTTGCGGATGCCGAGTTCGTCGATGTACTAAGGGGGGTTTATGCCCTGCTCCCCCTCAAACTCTGGGTCCACTGAGGCCGCCATCCACGACTAAGTTCGTGGTTGACGGATTGCTAAGCAATTCCGATCGCCAATTTCCCAGCTACGCGTCGAAGAGTTTACTAGTCAATATTCCCAAATACCTTCAAGACACGTGACCGGAGAAACCGGGGATCGAACCCTCACTTTCACACACCTTATTCAATTGCGTGCCGAGCGGATTTTCACGGTGTGGAAAGCGGCGTTACCTTACGTGATTTATGAACCTGAATCTAGCCAAATTCGGTCTCGGATGATGCTAGGCCAATGGAGAAAAGACGTATCCGAACAGGTGGGAAAGTAACCAAATGTACAGCCTTTTATTTTGAAGGCACAGAGAATAGACAAAAGATATAGTTTTACGTGCTCCTCCCCAAACCCCGGTCACGGTGTACCTCCGAGCCCCGAGAGGTGTCATGGCAGAAAGATGTGTTATTCTGTGTCAAAGATCAATGGTGAAACCACACCAATTGTTACCAACAAACAAATATTGTATTAAGGTCACACAAGAATAACAACACAAAAACAATAGTAATCAATTGTACAACCAATATATATTTCCTATGATGGTACCATCAGGTTCATACAATATAACTCACTGTGCTCCAAGTGAGCGAAAAGAAGAACATTCCCAATGTCTCTATTCCGGCATCAAGCCAAAGTCGATCTGCTCCAGTGATCGTCAGAACGATGTCTAATCGAGACCAGAATCCCATTCGGTTGAGTCACAGTCACGCTGCCAAAGTTGCGCAAAGGCGCCCTCAAGGCGACCGGGAAATCACACCCTCGGGTATGGACGTTCCACGGCTCCCAATCGGCGAACCGCAGATTTCCCACTCAAAAGCCACGTTACACACACACACACCAGATTAACGTCTGAATGTGGTGAAAATGGTTGAAGCGAAGTGAAAAACCTTGAGCGAAGCGCAAATCCTGCGCGAGGTAAAAATGGCCGACGGCCCGTTCTCGTGGCGAAACGGCACTCTGATGATTCTCCTCAGAATCAACCTCAAAACCTGTCACGCAGGTTTCTCTGTCACAGCGATAACAACTCTGTCGCAGGAATCCCTTTCCCAGGAAACCCCAAGTTCACACATGACCCTCGTTCGCCAACGTTCTCTCAGGACCTTGAAGCAGCATGGCCTCTTGTCCGACTCACTCGCTCCGCCTTCTCTTCCTCCTCTTCCTCTTGGTTGTCGTCCGGTTCTGGTTTCATTTAAAACATTAACTTTTTTACCTTTTGAAAATAGTAATCTCTATTTCCCTTAAACGACAACAATAATAGTACATGGAATCAAAAATGTTTACAGTGGATGAAAACCACAACAACGGAAGTGACGAATCCGTAACAACAGCTTATCAATTCTTACCTAATATGACCCCGACTTGGCGCCTTCACACTCACTCTCACACAGGGGAAAAGACACTGGTTATTGGCGTACCGATGTATGTGCTGGAATTGCCTCGCTGGTGACCACGTGTCAGGTGTGCGTGGCTTGCAGTTCAATACCCGATCCGGACATGCAGCCTGGATGAGGTAAGGTCCGAAGGACGAACCGCCGCCTCGAAGTTGACACGGACGAACTTCAGCACAGGTAGATTAACTTCAGCGCAGGTAGATGAACTTCAGCGCAGGTTGGACAAGCTTGCAGGTCAGCCGGGTGGCACAAGAGATCGGCGCAGAAGCGATGGGTGTCGACCAAGAACACAAAGGCCAAACACGTGTCGTGGGAGATACGAAAAAGCAAGCGAGGTCTCGTCGTGGGCATGGCGAAAAAGGCAAGAGCTCAGGTGTGTCCTCGATGAAGTCCCAAAATGCAAGAGAGATGTCGTCCTGTCCGCTGCGAAATCCAAGAGCAAAAAGAGAATGATACTGTGCTGGAGTGGGGTTTTATCAGACCCGCCCACGCCCTTCAAAATGTTCCACAGCCTCCTACTGGCTGAGGTTGGTCACGTGCCAGGGACATGTTCCCGCCTCCTCATTGATCATGTGGGCTTCGCTTTTGGCCACGCCTTCCTGCTCATTAGTAATGGCTTCTCCCAGCCACACGAAGGCTTGACATCCTGCTTAACTTCAACGCATATTGGTCTTGATTACTACACAATGGGAAAGGGCTAATCTTTACATTCAATAAGACATAGCTAACTATTGCAGGCTACGTGTTGTCGTGCAATTGACTGTCGGGGGTTTGCCTTTATGGCACAACCGCAACACTACCCCCTCCTCTCAACGAGACTCGACCCAAGTCGTCTACATGGAGCGGCTGAGGTGAGCTGGCATTCATTTTAACATTACTATTAGTGCGACACGTAGATGTGATTCCCCTAATATTTATAACTCTAATCCCAATGTGTGCGACATTTTTTTATTTTTTTTAACATTTAAATGTACATTTTACATCCCATTTCTGGCATTTCACATTAAATGTACATACATTTTACATCATGTACATTTTACATTACATTTTACATTTTACAAATGTACATTACATTAAATGTACATTTACATCCCATTTTACATCCCATCCCTTTACATTTTACAATGTACATTTAAATGTACATTAGGTGAAATATGTCCCTCCTAATGCGTTGAGAAACTACCTAACAGATTCACACCCACAACCTTATACTGTTCACGTATTGCCGGAATTTTGAAACTAAACACATAGCCAGTGGGCAACATTTTTACATTTTACACCACACACAATATATTTTACCAAAAACTATGACCCAGGACCTGGACTTGAGGAATAAAACTTGGAGCACTTGTTGCTGGAGTCACATTCTGCTGCTGGAGTGGCTTCTTGCCTTGGTAGGCGGGCTAACAAAAACCGGCTGGCCCTGACCGGCATACAGGCCATTTCAAGATCAGGGCCATCTAAATCTTCACAATTGCACACATGGATCACTTTTTTTCACGAACAGGGCCATTTGAAACGTGGTCCAAATGGGTGGTGCCAATGCCACCCAACAGGTGATCCATGTGTGGCATCAGTGCCACCCAACAGGTGATCCATGTGTGGCGTCAGTGCCACCCAACAGGTGGTCCATATGCAGCAAGATGATGAGGCAGGCAAGAGGTGAAACCATGGAGGTGGGTGTGGCCACAGAGCCAGTGGTCCATAATGTGATGGATGGGATGATGGGAGTGAGTGTGTATGGCAGCAAGATGCTGCGACGGCAAGGTAGGTCCTCTTGATGGTCCTGGATCGGGGAGGAAGAGAAGACGCGACGAGCAACAAAGGAAAGGACACGGTGGCACATGCAAAACACGGGTATGACAAGCGGGTGAGAGGAACGCCGGCAGAGTGAACTAGAGCCTGGCTCTATCCGTACATACCCCACCGTTAACTACACTACCCTAGCCCTCCTTGTATTTACAATTCGTCTCTACATCTTATCTCCCACATCCCCTCTTTATTCAAATTTGTCTACAACTCCCACCAGGTTCTCCCAGGAAGGAAAGGCGGAATGAACACAATGTTTCGTACTCACGTCGTGATGCATCTCACCAATCAAACATTGAGTCCCGTGGTGTGAAATCCATCCCCTTGTGGATGGTTGTGGATGGTGCGAAGGGGTCTTCACAAAATCCTAACTTCACTAACATCATTTACACATTTTAATCTCCCGGGTTTGTACCCTGCCAATCGGCCTTCTTTAAACTATGTGGTTCTAAGAACCCGAATTCCCATTGCCCACACTGTGGTGCCCTCCGAATTTGGGTCTAACCCCACAAATTTTTCTATTCGTGCCCTCGCATAATTTCGGGGCTGGGTCGTGTGGCTCTACCAACAGGTCTACCTACCTGCACCCCTCCGTTCACTGGAGCTGCCTCCCGAGCTTGCCTGCTCCTCATTCTACCCTACCTGGGGAAGGCCCTCCCTGGCGCTTACCCCCTGATGCCCACCTTGGCATTGGGCAACCCGGGTCCCTTCTCTGGATCCTAGGGCCCCACTCATACTAACCTAACTGGCTCCCTGAGCCTACCTACGGCCTTACCTGGCTGACGAGCTACCAGTGACGGAGTGTCCCAATAACTATTTCTACCAATTAAACCACACGCCCAGCCATTACACCGCCTCCTGCACCTCACAAGAAAAACGATTTCCACAATCAGCACCACAGGTGTCAATACCCATGCAATTTACCTGTACCCTCAATCTAACTTTAAACTACCCACCCGGGCCTTCGTGAATGGGTTGCATTTCCCCCCATTCAATCCTTCACACCATGCATTCCACACCATGCATTCCACACCATTTATTTGCACACCATACAATTCCATTTATTCTCACACAAAGCATCATTTATCTAACTGATTTCCTCTATAACTCGTGCTTCCCTCGTCGTCCCCTTTACACTATGCACACCATTTTTTTAACAACCACCTAAACTCTCTACGTCCCCACTACAGTTCATTGTCACTACTTAAATCTCTGTCCCTTTGGTCTCTCTTGATCCCTAATCATTATCCTAGCCCTCCCTCAGCTTGTGCTTCGGTGCCCCCATGGAGCAACCATTGCTGGCCCCTCCATGGGCCTAACAATGCTATCCCCCTAAACTAGTGCTCATGGGCCTCCTCATCGTGGGGAATGGTCACACCACCATACCCCCACGTGGGGGGCACAATACTCCCCCAGTCCTTTACACTATGAGCCCCTCCCTGTGGAGGTACCTGGTCGCACCTCGGCCTCTAAGGCCAGAGCGATCCACGAAGGTGCTTGGTTGCCTGTTTGGGTTTCTATCCGGCCGGCATGGACGATCCGAAAGGGGGGGGGGGGGGGGGAGTTGGTGGTCCTAGGTGCCGGGGTCCATCCCTGCGCGGGGCCGTGCGGTCCCACGTACGATGACCCAACCGGCCACATGTTACAAAACCTCACCTGGTAAGGTGTGTGCCTTCGACAATCCGAATTACCCCTCGAACCTCGCGGATCGCTCCTGCCGTGGTTTGGCGCCAACAATACCATGCGGGTTCCGGAGGTACGAACCCCGCACGCCGGTCCTTGCGAGACCGACGCAGCACCGATTCCCTCTGGTCCCCACGGCGCACCACACATCGGGGGCTCGCGTACTCTACCCATCTCACTCAGCACTACCCCGGTTAGCGTCGATGCCTGAGATGGCGGATTACCCCTCGCACTCCATTTCGTACTCGCACACACCGGTGCGCACACTCTCTTCATACACTCCATACCCACACACACCGGTGCGCACACTCTCTCCACACACTCTGTACTCGCACACACCGGTGCGCACACTCTTTCCACACACTCCGTACTCGCACACATCGGTGCGCACACTCTCTCCACACACTCTGTACTCGCACACACTGGTGCACACACTCTCTCCACACACTCCGTCTCAGTCGCACCCCACACAATGGGCCCCTCACGAATGCCAGGGTCTATCCTGACCCCCAAGCTTGTCGAACACCCCATCACACCATACACATTCCCGAAATCGCCACTCACCTCGGGACCCATCTTCGTCCAGCTCTCTTAATTAACCTGTAATCTCTTTATTTGATTAGCAAATTCTTCATCATGATGCGAGCACCACTCTTGCATACATTCCCGCAATTCATTATGCATTTCATTCCCCGTCTCACTTCATCTCTTTTTAATATTACACATATCATTTTCCATATCCGCCATTTTTTCCTTAACCCCCATTATGATGATCTCCCGATATTCCTCCGAAATCTCCCCTTCTAAGGTTACCTTGGTCGTCTCAATGTGCGTTCTAATTTCTCATTCCTTTGTCCCTATAGTTCTATTACGTCATCCACGCTCTTTGTCAGTCCCTCGTGCACCATTTCACATTCCCTCTTGGTCGCTACAACTTCCCGTTTTAATTCCTTCTGCGCTGACTTTAACCCACCTATAACATCGGTATTCTTGCTCACCTGTTCCCTTAATTCCTGTTGTCCTACCGTCAGCTTTTCTACCTCCTGCGTCAGTTCTTCTATTCCCCCATTCAGTTTGGCCGTGCTGTCCTTCAGCTCTCGCTGGACGCGCATCTCACACCGCTTTACCTCGTCACGCACCCCCGCGACCTCCTCGTTCATTCTACGCCCAAACTCCTCCCCCATCCTTTTCATGTCGCACCTTGATTCTTTTATTTCATCCCTCGTGGTGTCCATCTGATCACCCAGTTTATTCATTTTACATCTTGACTTCCAAATATGCTGTGATTTGAGTCATTAATAACTCCATGTTAACCCCCGCTTGCACAGCGGGTTCAGCCTCTGCCGCTGGCCCTGCGTGCAAAGCGCCGCCATTTTCTCCTCTTCCTGCTGCGCTGTGATCAACTCCAAGTTCAATCTGTTCGCCTGTGTCCTGGGCCATTAATTCATCCTCCTCTACATTTTCTACATTTCCTATTCCCACCGGAACCTGCTCGTTTTGGCCAGCCATCAACCAATTTTTAATTTTAATTTGTTTTAAACTAAATTTCCACTCGCTCGTAATTTCGCAGTACGTGAAACGCACTCCAGGTCCAATCCCACTCCCGGACACCAATAATGTTGCGGTGGTTCAAAAATCCCACTCCTTGACAACAATTTTGTTGCGTGATTCCCCTCGGTTAATACCGGAAAATCACGAATACCTTCAAGGTGCACACGTCAAGGTGCACACGTGACCGAAGACGGCGGCCGAAGCGAGTGTAACGCATGCCTTTATTCAATTGTGTGTCGAGCGGATTTGCACGGTGTGGAAAGCGGCGTTACATTACGTGATTTATGAACCTGAATCTAGCCAAATTCGGTCTCGGATGATGCTAGGCCAATGGAGAAAAGAGGTATCTGAACAGTTTGGAAAGTAACCAAATGTACAGCCTTTTATTTTGAAGGCACAGAGAATAGACAAAAGATACAGCTTATCAATTCTTACCTCTTAATAACCCCGACTTGGTGCCTTCACACCCACTCTCACACAGCGGAAAACACACTGGTTATTGGCGTACCGATGTACGTGCTGGAATTGTCTCGCTGGTGACCACGTGGTCTGGTGTACGCGGCTCGCAGTTCAATACGTGCAGCCTGGATGAGGTAAGGTCCGAAGGACGAACCACCGCCTCGAAGTTGGCACAGACAAACTTCAGCACAGGTAGATGAACTTCAGCGCAGGTAGATGAACTTCAGCGCAGGTTGGACAAGCTTGCAGGTCAGCCGGATGGCACAAGAGATCGGCGCAGATGCGATGGGTGTCGATCAAGAACACAAAGTCCAAACACGTGTCGTGGGAGATACGAAAAAGCAAGCGAGGTCTCGTCGTGGGCGTGGCGAAAAAGGCAAGAGCTCAGGTGTATCCTCGATGAAGTCCGAAAGAGCAAGAGAGATGTCGTCCTGTCCGCTGCGAAATCCAAGAGCAAAAAGAGAATGATAAAGCGCTGGACTGGGGTTTTATCAGACCCGGCCACGCCCTTCAAAATGTTCCACAGCCTCCTATTGGCTGAGGTTGGTCACGTGCCGGGGACATGTTCCCGCCTCCTCATTGGTCACGTGGGCTTCGCTTTTGGCCACGCCTTCCTGCTCATTAGTAATGGCTTCTCCCAGCCACACGAAGGCTTGACATCCTGCTTAACTTCAACACATATTGGTCTTGATTACTACACAATGGGAAAGGGCTAATCTTTACATTCAATAAGCCATAACTAACTACTGCAGGCTACATGCTGTCGTGCAATTGACTATAGGGGGTTTGCCTTTATGGCACAACTGCAACAGTACTTTTCAAGAGCAGAAGCATCCCCGGCGCTCTCTAAGTCAGATACACAAGTTCTTACACGGTCATCTTGAGTCTTGCGTTTTATCTCCAGAATGTTTTCACCCATGTTGTCTGACAAAATGCGATGAAGAGGTTCTGAAGCATCATTAGGACAAAAGCTGCAGGACCAGAACAAACACACCTGTGCCTTTGGTGTGGTTTTTGTCCTTTTGGGTGGAAAGAATCAGTTGCACTGGAAGGTCGCCCAGGCCCTCGAGAGGAACATGCAGGTGGAATCAGGCCGGGTTCGTTTACCTCTGAGCCTTTCAATTATGCTCTTGTTGACGATGGGTTTCTGACATTAAGCATGATAACACACAGATTTGTGTTCCACTTCACTCAAGCTATCTAATATCACGAAGTTTTTTCATATCAAGCTGACCCAAAGATAATCATTCATTACAGCAAACAATTAGATCTTCAATCATACTTGGGTTATTCACCAGTCTCTCGCTTGGGGTAGCACCCTCATTGCAGAAGATGCACAGACTGCTTGACATGATGATCACAATGTCTCACCTGAAACAGAGAAAAAACAGCATTAGCATGTTCCAAAAGTTCCTAAAAATAAAACAACATTCCTAAAATTGGTTCATAATCAGTGTAGATAGACATCAGTTCAGTCCCGGATGGGGGGGGGGGGGGCTCCCTGAAGACAGTGGGGCTCCAGAATGAGATATAGGGACAGGAAAATTTGGACCCCATAATTATTTTTTTTGGTATACAAGTTCGAGGCTCGTGTAAGAGCGAACATCAATCACAAAAAAAACAAAAAACGGACACAAAAAACATGATCAGGGGAGCAGGAGACAAGATGGGGAGACAGAGGGAAGCACACAAGTACAACAGCAGAGAACAGGGACATCAGGAGATCTGTGGGAGGGAGAGGGCTTGGGGGGAGGAGGCATGGGAAAGGGAGGGGGGGGGGGGTGGGAGAGGTATAAAACATATGGACACTGCCAAGACTTCCAGGAAAGAAGTTGGTATTTCAAATAAAGTGGATCTGGGGGTGAATTAACGAGGGTAGAAAAGGTCAAGGTTTTGGATGGGAGAAGATAAGAGATGGTGGTGAACAGCTGTTTTAAAGACCTGAAGGGAGGAGTGGGATTGAAGAGAGTGAGGGAGTTTGTTCCAGAGGTGGGAGTAAAGAGCAATGAAGAAGTGAAGGTGAGCAGAGAGTCTTGATTTTGGCAATTTCACCAGAAGAGGGTTTCAACATCTTGACTTCAAATCAAACTGAAAATGCAAAAAAAATCAATTTTAACAGACAAATCCTACGGGATTACACTTCATACCATACTGTTAGCGAAAACACCGCTTTCACAAAATAATATGTCTCATCGAAGTTTATGATAGATTTCGTGCCATGATCTACAGAGGGCATTGCGTCAACAGCACAGCTGCACCCTCAGTGAGTCATGCCACCCTGCAGCATTGTGCTGTATACGAAGGAAGAAGAAGAAGTACTACAAACTTTTCGGTTGAACTTTTCGGTCTCTCCTCAGTCCCCCTACCCGAACCCCTACTCCCATGCTATATAGCCATAGCTGTCTATTCCCGGAAATGCATGCCCAGAATGGACTTATAAATTCCACTCTCCTGGAGATGGACTGAGGCCTAAAACATTCACATTTCCCCTTTGTGTCATCCGAGTGTTTTGGTTGTGTATGAAATAAAGATTTTCATCTTTGTTGGAAATCCTTGTACATGTTAATTTCCGTTTAGCAAACTTTTTTTTTTTTCTTTTTTTTTTTGTATACAAGATCGAGGCTCGTGAAAGAGCTAACATTAATCACACAAAATGACAAAACCGACACACAAAACACAAAAAACAAGGGGAGCGGCAGACAAGATGGGGAGAGAGGGGGAAGGACACAAACACAGCATTTGAGAGCAGGGACATCGGGAGGACTTGGGGGGAGGTGGGAGAGGAATAAAACATATGAACACTGCAAGGACTCTGGGGTGAATTACCGGGGGTAGAAAAGATCAAGGTTTTCGATGGGGGAAGATAAGAGATGGTGGTGAACAGCTGTTTTAAAGACCTGGAGGGAGGAGTGGGATTGAAGGGAGTGGGGGAGTTTGTTCCAGAGGCGGGAGAAAAGGGGAATGAAAGAGTGAAGGTGAGCAGAGAGCCTAGACTTTGGCAGTTTAACCATAAGAGGGTTGCAGGCAGATCTTGTGCGACCTGAAGGAATATTGGGGGGACAGAGCACAGAGAGAGCTGGGGGAGCAAGGCCGGAGAGGAGTCGGTAGAAGACAGAAAGACCACCAACCTGCCTGCGGTGAGTGAGTGAAAGGCCCTCGGAGTTAACTACATCGCAGGAGATTCCAATGATTCTGAAAGCTTTGGCCTCAACAGCGTGAAGCCGAGCAAGGTGTGAGGCAGGAGCACCAGCCCAGAGGGGGGAACAGTATTCCATTGAGCTGCGGATGAAAGCCTTGTATGTGGTAAGGAGCTCAGGTGTGCCAACTTACTGTGTAAGATCACTTTTGATTACAGTGTTATGAGTTCCTTGAAATAAATAATCTCCTGATATCCCTGTTCATTTTACTGCCTAAATAATTGTTACTGCAAATGATGAATTTAAATTGTGTGCAAATAATTCTCATATTTATCTTTTCAATAAACCCTTATTGTTCCTCGCTTGCTTAATTCCGAAACCAATTGTTGAGTCCATTACCTCCACCAGGTTAGTCATTCAACTAGAATGCTCTTAATAATTACGCCATGCACGTGAAGCGAAAAGCGGGGTTTAGCAATTGGTTCATGTCCGTCCGTCTGTCTGTCTTATCAGTTTGTGGTCGAGGAACAACTTATTTAAATTGAATGTTATATTTTTAGCACGGATCGGAACATGAATCGGAAGGCAAGTTTGCCGTTTTGCCATTACTTTGGATCTGCATTTGTCCCGAATGCACATGCGCAGAGGAGTGAGATAATATTTTTACTCTGTCTGCCTGTCTGGCAATCAAACAAAATTGAAAATCATTCAAACAGGAAACTTATTGTTTTTAGGACGTCGTAAAGGACACAAACAACAGGCATGAATAACTAATTTAACGTACGGTTTAAGATAGGTTGATGTAATAGACACTGGGTAAAATGGCGGCGAAAGCCGGAATTAATTTATTTATACGCTTTTAAACCTCTTTAAACCTTTATTTAAATAGAATTATATACTTAAGCACTGGAGAACACAAATCACCTTCTTCATACTTCCAAGAACCTCCAGTTTTGCAGTACTCGGCCAAGTTATAATGGATGGTGTATATAATAGGAGCTGTCTAGCGAAGTTCCTGGGAAGTGGGCATGGCATGTGAGAGGGTGTTCTATCTGGGTGAAGAAGAGGTTGGGAGGACTGGATTGTCATGTGACTGCCCTTGGTGAACACCGTAGGGTAGCACGGAGGACCAAACGAGCTTTAACACTCTGAGGCGTTCAGTCAAATGGCGGAGTTAATATGCGTAGGGAGCAAACAGGGGAGAAACTGGAGCCTTACCTGAATGGCTTCCACCCGACGTCTTCACACCTGGATAAAGTAACTCAAACAAAAACGGATTTAAAATGTACAAAAATAAACAGGTTTATTGAATAAAATGCAGGTACAAAGAAAATGTGCTATAAACTAAATTCCGAAACGGCATGTCCCCACAAACAGACCCAAAGACAGACGAAAGGGAAAAATAACTGGAAAATAATAGCGTTGATTGTGGCACTTAGCTCAATAGGCTCGTTTCTATCGTCAGTCCGCGAACGGGTCCCGGGGGTCCGTGCGTGGGAACACATGCCTTGGTGCGAAGTCCGTGCGCGGAACCAGGCCTCAAGACACCCTCGTTCACTCACTTGGTTGCGCAACTCGTGCCCCCAGCCGCGCCTTTCCTCACTATCTCTGCATGGAAAACGCAGCTCTCAGTTCGCAGCTCTTCCGTCTCCCAACCACCAGCAAGGTCTCGGAACACTGCCGTTCGTAACGAGGTCCAGAACGGGAAAAAAGGAGAGAAGCATCGGCGCACAACCGTTGGCTATGGCATTCAGAACGAGCAGGAAGAAAGAGAGAGAGAGAGAATGTCCACCGGAGCGTTCTTTTATCACTCAGGCTCTGACATCATCCGTGCCTGCTTCACCAATGAGCGTGTGCCGCCTCTTTGTAGTCCATCTTTACTCCTCTCAGCAAGTACCATCTTACCCGGGCGTGTGCCAATCAAATACCCCCACCCAATCACAGCCCTTTGGGGCGCGGCTCTCAGCCTTGCCGGTTCTGTGTCTCTTTCCAGTTGGGGTAATCAGCACTCGTGCTTCATCTGGGTTTTTTTGTATACAATATCGAGGCTCGTGTAAGAGTTAAAATTAGTGGTAGATTTTTAGCCGGTGGCTTTTTAATTACTGAGCTTAATGGGGAGTCGATTGCGTGGCTTGGTTATGTGTCTATGGTGTGGTGCCAAAAGGGACATAGGAATAAAGTACAGAGGTAACGACATACAGGGGATAAATTACCCATAATCCCTCAGCTAATTAACATACGCCACTCCTCCGATGGGGATGAAGATACACTTAATCCGAACACACGGAGCTGACTTATTTACATCAAGGTTTCTACACGACATTCAGAGCACCTACCTATACATTCTACCTGCACTAAGGTATCACTACCCCCCTACAAATGTAACAATACTTCCAAGAATCTCCAGTTTTGCAGTACTTGGCCAAGTTATATTGGTTGGTGTATGTAATCGGAGCTGTCAAGCGACGTTCCTGGGAAGTGGGCATGGCATGTGAGAGGGTGTTCTATTGGGGTGAAGAAGAGGCCGCCGATTTATGGCTATATACAATATTGATTGACGCTGCAATTTGCCATCATCGGGTCGATCTTAATTGGTCACGACAGACAATCTTCTTCCATTGTTCTCTTCTCGCTATTGCTTGAGGGAGGTCACACATGTTGATTTTGGTGTCACCTTCCAGTGTATCGACGTAGGTTCTAGTGGGACATCCTCTTGAGCAGGAGAAGCGTTCCCGGAAGAGTACCATCTTGGCCATTTCTCTCTTTCATTCCTCTTTTTTCTCACCTCTGGAACAAACTACCATACTCTCTTCAATCCCACTCCTCCCTCCAGGTCTTCAAAACTGCTGTCCACCACCATCTATCTTCCCCCATCCAAAACCTTGATCTTTTCTACCCCCTTTAATCCACCTCAAATCCACCTCCTTCAATTTCCGTTTTCTTTCCTGAAAGTCCTTGTAGTGTCCATCTTGTTTATCCCATATACCTCGACTTAGCCCTATCCCTTCCTCAGATCTCCTGATATCCCTGTTCCCTACCGTTGTTGTGCTTTCCTCTTTCTCCCCCTCTTGTCTCCTGCTCCCTATATTATATGTTGTATGTATCATAAAAATATCTCTTCATGACTTTTCCAGCAGTGTCCACTGAACCTGAGACATTTCTGGAGAAGTGACTCCAATACCCTAGGGATATTTCCATACAGCTGCTCGTTATTCCAGTGTGCCCCACATGAAACATTGAGTGATGCCTTCAGTAGTGTGGTGTACACACCGTCGAGCCATTTCAACAGAGTATTGGTCATAGTCCAAGTGTCTGCTCCGCACAGGGGAACACTCTCGACTGTGGTGCGGAAGAAGTGTTCCTACAGTTCTCTGTCGCTCCTCCAAGCAACGTTCATCGTTGCCGACGACGCTGCCCAGGCTTTTGCAATCCAGACCTCGATGTCCTTCACAGTGTGGGCAACGTATGTGCCAGATATTGGAAATCTTAAATTTGGTACCACTGAGAGAGATGAGATCACCAACGTTGCCGAATGACATGAACTCAGTCTTTTCTTCATTGATGACGAGCAGGAGTACCCGGCATTGCCGAAGGGGGTTGGGGGGGATGAGGCAGGAGAGGGAGGGGTGAGGAAGGGAGTGGAATGGGGAGGAGAAGGGGAAGGGAGGGGAAAGATATACTACATATACATATTTTGGGGGAGGAGGGGTGGTTTTGACAGGCCCATCCGTTTTGGAGGCTGGGGGGAAGGGAAGGACGAAAAGTTTACCCGTGCAAAGAGTGCTTTAACCTCAGTGTTACCCAGGTTTAAAAGGAATTTGTAATACCCTCTGCCATCACCAGGTGGTGCAACACGGTACACATTTACATAGAGAATTTACGGGCCTCTCCTAGTCCCCCCCCCCTCCGCATGAGGCTGCGGCCACATAACCTATGTTGCCTCCCAGACAATGTTGTATTTGTATTTGAACCTCAATTAAAGTATAAAAGCATTTATAGCTGGAGTACCCTGCGTTGCTCAAGCAAAAAAGAAACATTAACATATTTGAAATGAGGGCAAATATAATGGGAAAGCAATTACATCAAAATCAGAAGTGTCTGGTCAAATTTTTTTTTGTAATTTTTGTAAAACAATTTGTAAAAAGGCTTTCTTGTTGTAATTGAAATAATTTCAATTATTTTCAATTAATTATTACTGTGTGGCGGACACGATGGCTCGCTGGCGCGGTGACATCATTCCGCGCACCAAGAGGGTGTCGCCCACGCCCGAGGGGTAGTGTGGGGCGCGCAGCCCCCCCGCGGATATACATGGGGCACGCAGCCCCGAGCACTTCAGTGTGACAGTTTGAGTTAGCGAATAAAGACTCTTTTGACCCTACGCGTTGTGGCTTACCTTCATTGGCAAACAAGTTGCGTGCGTAGCACCACGCTACATTTGGTGACCCCTTTTGGTTCAGCCGTCGCTGACCACAGAACGCGCCATGGCCAACAACGCGGTAGCGGTGAAGCTCCCTGAGTTTTGGGAAGCTCAGGCCGATGTATGGTTCGTGCAGGCCGAGGCACAGTTCCGACTTCGAGGCGTAACGGCGGCTGAGACGCGGTATTACCACGTCATCGCCGCCCTCGGGCCCGGTGCAGCCGCCCGAGTCGTGTCCGTCCTGCGGAACCCACCGGCCGACCACAGGTACGAGGTGCTCAAGCATCTCCTCATCGCCATGTTCGGCCTCACGGAGTGCGAGCGGGCCGACCGCCTCCTGGACCTTCCCGAACTCGGCGACACACGACCATCAGTCCGGATGGACTACATGCTTTCGCTACTGGGTGACAAAGCCCCGGATTTTTTTATTCCGGGCGCTCTTTCTATGCCAGCTGCCGGCACAGGTACGCCTCGCGTTGGCCGGTTCCAAAATAAAGGAACCCCGCGCGCTGGCCGTCGAGGCCAACAAGTTTTTCGCGGCTTGTGACATGCGGGCGAGCTTCGGTGCGGCCGTCGCGGATCCCAAGGCTGATGCGCATGCACACCTCGTGGTTCCCGAGGCTGATGCCGATGCACACCGCGTGGCCGCCGCCACGCCCCACCCAACACCACCGCGAAAACCGCGGCCTCCGCCTCCGCCGCAAACCTGATGCCGTTTCCACGCCAGGTTTGGCCACAAGGCTAGGAATTGTTGCCCGCCGTGCTCGTTTGGCAAGTCGGGAAACTACCAAGCCGGCGCTCGGTAGCGGCCCTGAGCGTCGGCCATTCCGGCAGCCTCCTTTTTGTCACGGACACCTTGTCCGGGCGTCGCTTCCTCTGCGACACAGGCGTGCAGGTGAGCGTTATCCCCGCCTCCACGTCCGACAAGCGAATGGCGGGCCGGGGCCACGCGTTGCTTGCAGCCAACGGTACACCCATACGCACATTCGGGAAGTGCTGCCTCTCCCTGCAGTTCGGAGGGCAATGCTTTCAATGGACGTTCGTAACCGCCAGCGTGCCCATGGCATTGCTCGGTGCGGATTTCCTATGTGCAAATGGGCTATTGGTGGACGTGAAGAACAGACGCCTTGTCCAGGCCGAAACGTTCAGCTCGCTTGCTTGCACGCTGAGCAGTTCGTTGGGCAGCTCCCTGAGTGGCTCGACAAGCGGCTTGCTGAGCGGTTCGATCCCAGCGAGGTTGGTCTGTACGCTTACGGCAGCGGACGAGTTCACCCGCCTCCTCGCCAGCTTCCCGGCCCTCACGCGGCCCACCTTCTCGGCGGTGGCCATCAAGCATGGGGTGGAACATCACATCCCCACAGTCGGGCCACCGCTCTACGCCCGGGCACGCCACCTCGAGCCGACGAAGCTCGCGGTGGCAAAGGCGGAGTTCGCTACGCTGGAGCGGCTGGGCATCGTACGGCGCTCCAAGAGCGCTTGGGCGTCGCCACTGCACATCGTGCCGAAGCCCGGCGGGGGATGGCGGCCATGCGGGGACTACCGCCGCCTCAACGATGCCACCACCCCCCACCGCTACCCGGTCCCTCACATTCAGGACTTTTCCGCCCGGTTGGCGAACATGTCCTTCTTTTCTAAGGTGGACCTCATCCGCGGGTACCACCAGGTCCCCGTCAGGCCGGAGGACATACCGAAGACGGCCGTCATTACACCATTCGGCCTCTTTGAGTTTCTTCGGATGCCCTTCGGTTTGAAGAATGCGGCTCAGGCGTTCCAACGATTGATGGACAGCGTCTTGCGCGACTTGGATTGCGTTTACGTCTACCTGGACGACATCCTCGTCGCAAGCGCCTCCCACGAAGAGCACCTCCGCCACCTCCGCACGCTCTTCAAACGCCTGGGCCAGGATAGCCTGATCGTAAACCCCGCCAAGTGCCGGTTCGGCGTCGCCGAAATCGACTTCTTGGGGCACCGCATCACCAGGCATGGGGCCACCCCCTTGCCAGCAAAGGTGGAAGCGGTCAAGGGGTTTCCGCGCCCCCGCACGATCAGGGGGCTCCAGGAGTTCCTGGGCATGGTAAACTTTTACCACCGTTTCCTGCCCCGCGTCGCCCAGCTCCTGCGCCCCCTGCACGAGGCCCTCCGGGGGAAGCCGGGCAAAGGTGACGTTGTTTGGACCGAGCAGATGGACGCGGCGTTTGCGGGCACAAAGCTCACCTTCGCTAACGCCACCATGCTCGCGCACCCAGCGCTCGATGCACCGATCGCCCTCACCACCGACGCGTCGGACTACGCGGTGGGCGCGGTGCACGAGCAATGGGTGCGTGGTGCTTGGCAACCACTGGCGTTTTTCGGCCGGCAGCTTTGCCCGCACGAACGCCGGTACGGCACCTTTGACCGCGAGTTGCTCGGGCTCCACCTGGCGGTCCGGCACTTCCGCCATCTGCTCGAGGGCCGTTCGTTCACGGCCTTCGTCGACCACAAGCCCCTGGTCTTCGCGATGGCCAAGGTCGCCGAGCCATGGTCGGCCCGGCAGCAGCGTCACCTCTCGGACGTGTCCGAGTACACGACGGACATCCGGCACGTCGCGGGAAAGGACAACCCGGTGGCAGATTGCCTTTCCCGGTCCGTCGCCCACGCGGTCCACCTAGGGATCGACTATGCCCGGATGGCGGCGGACCAGACCGCCGACCCCGACGTCCAGGCCTTGCGGACCGCCATCATGGGCCTCCGCGTCACCGAGGTGCCGTTCGACGTCGCGGGCATGGCCCTCTTGTGTGACGTCTCCCTCGGGCGGCCTCGCCCCATCGTGCCCACGGGCTGGCAGCGCCGGGTTTTTGACGCCATCCACGGCCTGTCCCAGCCGGGCACGAAGGCCTCCCAGAGGTTGGTCACCGACAAGTTCGTCTGGCATGGCCTCCGGAAGGCCGTCCGCGATTGGACCAGGATGTGCCTCGTGTGCCAGCGCGCGAAGGTGCACCGCCACACCCATGCCCCATTGGCCCCGTTCACGGTGCCCGAACGTCGGTTTGACCACGTTCACGTGGACTTGGTGGGACCTCTGCCCCCCTCGCGGGGTTTACCCACGTCCTCACCATGGTGGACCGCACCACCCGGTGGCCGGAGGTCGTGCCTTTGGTGGCGACGACGGCGGCGGACGTCGCGCAGGCGTTCATCGCCACCTGGCTTGCCCGGTTGGGCGCCCCCTCGGACATCTCGTCCGACCGCGGCCCCCAGTTCACCTCGGAGCTCTGGGGGGCGGTCCCGCGGGGGCTCGGCATCCAGCTGCACCGCACCACGGCCTACCACCCCCAGGCCAACGGCCTGTGCGTGCGCTTCCACTGCTCCTTGAAGGCCGCGCTCCAGGCCACCCTCCACGACGGCGGCTGTGTAGACAGGCTCCCCTGGGTCCTGCTGGGCCTCCGGACGGCGCCCAAGGACCACCTGCGCGCATCCGCGGCGGAGTTGGTCTTCGGACAACCGCTGCGGGTGCCGGGCGAGTTCCTCCCCGACTCCACGGCACCATGGTCCGCGGCGCAGCAGCGCTCCGCACTGCAGGAGATCGCCCAGAGGTTCGCCCTGGTGCCGACGGCGCACCACGGATGCCCGCCAATGCACGTCGCCCCGGAGCTTCGCACGGCGGAGTACGTGTTCGTCCGCCACGACGCCCACCGGACACCGCTGCGGCCCCCGTACGACGGGCCCTTCCGCGTGCTGGAGACCGGGGCGAAACACTTCACCCTCGACATCGGCGGTACTCCTGACCGCGTTTCCGTGGACCGCCTCAAGCCGGCCCACCTCGACCTGGACCACCCCCCGCCAGTGGCTCGGCTCCCGCGGCGGGGCCGCCCCCCAGCGGGCGGACCTCCGGCACCGCCCGGCCCCGCCGGCACGCCCTCCCCCGGTCCTGCACCCATCCCAGGTGCCGCCGGAGGCATCCCAGATGACATCCCGGCATCCCAGACGCCGCCAGCCGCCAGAGGGCGCTTCAGCCGGGTCATCCGTTTGCCCCGCAAACTGACCCTTCAGGTGCGCGGGAATTCTGGGGGGGCGCGTGTGGCGGACACAATGGCTCGCTGGCGTGGTGACATCATTCTGCGCACCAAGAGGGTGTCGGCCACGCCGGAGGGGTAGGCTTGGCCTCGGGATATACACGGGGTGCGCAGCCCCGAGCACTTCAGTGCTACAGTTTGAGTTGTGAATAAAGACTCTTTTGACCCTACGCGTTGTGGCTTACCTTCATTGGCAAACAAGTTGCGTGCGTAGCACCACGCTACAACTGCTTGGTTATTCTTGCAAGGATTGCAGCGAGCCTGATCCATAAGGCCATGGGTATGTTCAGTTGCCAAGTTGCTTGTAGACTGTAGAGGTTTGAAACCCCAGGTTTGTCACATTATGTTGTTGATATTGTGGCGGACATGAAAGCTCACTGGCGTGAGGGCATCATTCCACGCACCAAGTGGGCACCGGCCACGCCCGAGGGGAAGGCGTGGCCGCGGGATATACACCGGGCGCGCAGCCCGGAGCGCTCCAGTGCGGATGAGTGAGCAATGAATAAAGAGCTCGATGATAACCAAAGCGTTGTGGCCTACCTTTGTTCAACGTGTGTGCTCCCGCACCACATTGGTGACCTCCGACTGGTTCAACCTTAGTTGAACCGCCGAACGCGCAATGGCCATCAACGCGATCAAGCTGCCGGAGTTCTGGGAAGCGCAGGCCGACACCTGGTTTCTTCAAGCCGAGGCCCAATTCCAGCTCCGGGGCGTCACGGCAGACAACACGAGGTACGTCTACGTGGTCGCTGCCCTTGGCTCCGGCACGGCCGCGCGTGTCGTGTCCTTCCTCCGGCACCCGCCGGACGAGGGCAAGTACGCGGCGCTCAAGCAGCTGCTCCTCGATACGTTTGGCCTCCCAGAGGCCGACCGCGCCGACCGTCTTTTGCACCTTCCCGCCCTCGGCGACACACGCCCGTCCGCCCGCATGGATTACATGCTAGCCCTGCTCGGCGACGGCTGCGTGGATTTCCTGTTCCGTGCTCTCTTCCTCCGCGCGCTGCCTGTACAGATGCGGCTCGCATTGGCCGGGTCGACCATTACGGACCCGCAGGCCCTGGCCAGGGAGGCGGACAAGTACTTCGCAGCCCACAACGCGCGGCCGGCATATAGCACGGCCGTCGTGGGTCCCGGCGCCGCGCACGGCGCGGGTGGTTTGGATCCTTCCGAGCACGGCGTAGGTTTGGCGGATCGCCGCATGGCATGGCGTTCGGATCCTCCCGAATACGGCATAGGTTTGGCGGATCGCCGCGTGGCATGGCGTTCGGTTCCTTCCGAGCGCGGCGTAGGTGTGGCGGATCCGTGCGTGGCTACCGCCACGCCCCGCCCACCACCGTCGTCGCAACCGGTGCGGCGACCACCACCGGGCCAGACCTGGTGCCATTTCCATGCCAGGTTCGGCCACAAGGCCAGGTCCTGTCGCCCGCCTTGTACTTTTGGCAGGTCGGGAAATGACCAGGCCGGCGCTCGCTTCCTGCCATGAGCGTCGGCCATACTGGCAGCCTGTTGTTCATCACGGACACCTTATCCGGGCGCCGTTATCTGTGCGACACGGGAGCGCAGGTGAGTGTCGTTCCCGCCAGTACGTCCGACAAGCAGTCCGCGGGCCGGGGCCCCGCGCTGCTTGCCGCAAACGGTACGTCCATTCGCACGTACGGAAAACGCTGCCTTTCTCTGCGGTTCGGAGGGCAGGTTTTCCGATGGTTGTTCGTCACTGCCGACGTGCCTATGGCACTGCTCGGCGCGGACTTCCTGTGTGCCAATGGTCTACTGATGGACGTCAAGCACAGAAGGCTTGTCCAGGCTGAGACGTTCAGCTCGCTCGCTTGCGCGCTGCCCGCCTCGTTGAGCAGCTCACGGAGCGGCTCATCGAGCGGCTCGCCGAGCGGCTTGCTGAGCGATTTGGATCCGGCCAGGTTCATCTGTACGCTTCCGGCAGCGAACGAATTCACCCGCCTCCTCACGGGTTTCCCGGCCCTCACGCGGCCCACCTTCTCGGCGGGGGCCATCAAGCACAGGGTGGAACACTACATCCCCACCGCCGGGCCACCGGTCTACGCCCGGGCACGCCGCCTCGAGCCGACGAAGCTCGCCGTAGCTAAAGCGGCGTTCGCTACGCTGGAGCGGCTCGGCATCGTGCGGCGCTCCGAGAGTGCTTGGGCGTCGCCGCTTCACATCGTGCCAAAGCCCGGCGGGGGATGGCGACCATGCGGGGACTACTGGCGCCTCAACGACGCCACCACCCCCGACCGCTACCCCGTCCCCCACATCCAGGACTTCTCCGCCCGGTTGGTGGGCATGTCCTTCTTTTCGAAGGTGGACCTCATACGCGGCTACCATCAGGTCCCCGTCAGGCCGGAGGACATCCCGAAGACGGCGGTCATCACGCCGTTCGGCCTTTTCGAATTTCTTCGGATGCCCTTCGGTTTGAAGAATGTGGCTCAGGCGTTCCAGCGCCTAATGGACAGTGTCTTGCGCGACTTGGATTTCGTCTACGTGTACCTGGACGACATCCTCGTCGCCAGCGCGTCCTGCGAAGAGCACCTACACCATCTCCGCACGCTCTTCGAACGTCTGGGCCAGCATGGCCTCATCGTGAACCCCGCCAAGTGCCGGTTCGGCGTCGCCGACATCGACTTTTTGGGGCACCGCGTCACCAGGCACGGGGCCGTCCCCCTACCGGCCAAGGTGGAGGCGGTGAAGGGGTTTCCGCGCCCCCGCACGAACAAGGGGCTCCAGGAGTTCCTGGGCATGGTAAACTTTTACCATCGGTTCCTGCCCCGCATCGCCCAGCTCCTGCGCCCCTTGCACGAGGCCCCCCGGGGCAAGCCGGGCAAAGGTGACGTTACCTGGACCGAGCAGATGGACGCGGCGTTCACGGGCGCGAAGCTCACTTTGGCTAACGCCACCATGCTCACGCACCCGGCGCCTGATGCACCGATCGCCCTCACCACCGACGCCTCGGACTACGCAGTGGGCGCGGTGCACGAGCAATGGGTGCGTGGTGCCTGGCAACCGTTGGCGTTCTTCAGCCGGCAGCTTCGCCCGCCCGAACGCCGCTATAGTACCTTCGACCGCGAGTTGCTCGGGCTTCACCTGGCGGTCAGGCACTTCCGCCATCTGCTCGAGGGCCGTGCGTTCACGGCCTTCGTCGACCACAAGCCACTGGTTTTCGCGATGGGCAAGGTCGCCGAGCCGTGGTCGGCCCGGCAGCAGCGTCACCTCTCGGCCATGTCCGAGTACACGACGGACATCCGGCACGTCGCGGGGAAGGACAACCCGGTGGCGGATTGCCTTTCCCGGTCCGTCGCCCACACAGTCCACCTTGGCATCGACTATGCCCGGATGGCGGCGGACCAGGCCGCCGACCCCAGCGTCCAGGCCTTGCGGACCGCCGTCACGGGCCTCCGCATCCCAGAGGTGCCGTTCGACGGCGCGGCCCTCTTGTGCGACGTCTCCCTCGGGCGGCCTCGCCCCATCGTGCCCGCGGGATGGCAGCGCCAGGTTTTTGACGCCATCCACGGCCTGTCCCACCCGGGCACGAAGGCCTCCCAGAGGTTGGTCACCAACAGGTTTGTCTGGCATGGCCTCCGGAAGGCCATCCACGGCTGGACCAGGACGTGCCTCGCGTGCCAGCGTGCGAAGGTGCACCGGCACACCCAGGCCCCATTGGCTCCGTTTACGGTGCCGGCACGTAGGTTCGACCACATGCACGTAGACCTGGTGGGACCTCTGCCCCCCTCGCGGGGCTTCAACCACGTCCTCACCATGGTGGACCGCACCACCCGGTGGCCGGAGGCCGTGCCTTTGGCGGCGACGACGGCGGCGGACATCGCGCAGGCGTTCATCGCCACCTGGGTCGCCCGGTTCGGCGCCCCCTCGGACATCTCGTCCGACCGCGGCCCCCAGTTCACCACGGAGCTCTGGGGGGCGGTCACGCGTGGGCTCGGGGTCCAGCTGCACCGAACCACGGCCTACCACCCCCAGGCCAACGGCCTGTGCGAGCGGTTCAACCGCTCGTTGAAGGCCGCGCTCCGGGCCACCCTCCGCCACGGCGGCTGGGTCGACAGGCTCCCCTGGGTCCTGCTGGGCCTCCGGACGGCGCCCAAGGACGACCTGCGCGCATCCGCGGCGGAGTTGGTCTTCGGACAGCCGCTGCGGGTGCCGGGCGAGTTCCTCCCCGACCCCACGGCACCATGGTCTGCGGCGCAGGAGCGCTCCGCGCTGCAGGAGACCGCCCGGAGGTTCGCCCCGGTGCCGACGGCACACCACGGGCACCCGCCTACGCACGTTGCCCCGGAGCTTCGCACCGCGGAGTACGTCTTCATCCGGCACGACGCCCACCGGACACCACTGCGGCCCCCGTACGACGGGCCTTTCCGCGTGCTGGAGACCGGGGTGAAACATTTCACCTTGGACATCGGCGGCACTCCCGACCGCGTCTCGGTGGATCGCCTCAAGCCGGCCCACCTCGACGTGGACCACCCACCGCCGGTGGCTCGGCCCCCGCGTCGGGGCCACCCCCCTGCGGGCGGACCCCCGGCACCGCCCAGGCCCGCCGGCACGCCACCCCCCGGTCCTACACCCATCCCGGGTGCAACCGGAGGCATCCCTGCACCCCGGACGCCACCAGTCCCCAGAGGGCGCTTCGGCCGGGTCATCCGGTTGCCCCGCAAACTGGCTCTCCAGGTGCGTGGGAATTCTGGTGGGGCGCGTGTGGCGGACACGAAAGCTCACTGGCGTGAGGGCATCATTCCATGCACCAAGTGGGTGGTGGCCACGCCCGAGGGGTACGCGTGGCCGCGGGATATACACCGGGCGCGCAGCCAGGAGCACTCCAGTGCGGCTGAGTGAGCAATGAATAAAGAGCTCGATGATAACCAAAGCGTTGTGGCCTACCTTTGTTCAACGTGTGTGCTCCCGCACCACAACATTTTTTTATTTTTCGTTCACTCCCTTGATGTCGGTCACATTGTCAGTTTTATCTCTCTCTTCCATGAGCCTCGCTCCTGTTCAACAACAACAACAACAACAACAACAACAACAACAACAACAACAGGCATTTTAAGGTCAGTCGTCCATGGCAATTCCCTGTCGAGATCTCTCCTGAAGTGTATGGTCTTCAGGGAAGAGTAATATTTTGCACTCACGAATTCCCGACAGTTTGAAAGGGTCACACCCAAAAAACAATATAACAAAAATACTTGCAAAAGAGAGAATGATGCTCAAGGGATATATTTGAGGATTTCTATCACAATTATTTTTCATTAATTGTTTTAGCTCATGGGGGTTTTGCATGTACAGGGGAAAAAATAACAAAACCTCATTAAAAAGTAATCGTTTCAGCAGAAAAATATTTCTGCCCAAACTCCTTAAATTTCAAACACTCATAGGAACAAGAGAGGTCTCTCTGCAGATGCTAAAGGTGTCCTTAAAAACTTCAACCATCTATTTATTACGTATGCACACGTTGATTTATTCGGGTTTGGAGAGGGGTGTTCTAAAATTGAGAAAGAAGAGAATGGACAGGAGTGGAGTGTGGGGAGGAAACGTTTATGCAGATATTGGAAAGTGAGGTTTGGGGGAAAGGATGTATGCCTGAATATTATTATTATTAATAAGTTAATTCTCCTGATGTCTGATGGGATTCTCACTAGATTACTAAAATACTTTATGCTAAATCGGGAGATTTTTGTAAGGTAAAGATGAGATATAAATGTTGAAACTGAGGAGGTGAAGATCAAAATTCCGATTTTTTTTGCGTATGTCATATGGAGATTGAACCTTTTCCAAACGGTGTACCAAATTACTGATCTACGTAATTCCGTCAGAACTATTTCAAAAACTGGTTCTATATGTTTACTCATTGTAATTATCTTAAGAAAATAATCTATTTTGCGGACAGCGTGCTTAAGTACAATTTATTAAATGAAACGGAAGTATACTGGCTATAAATAAAAATAAGTATCATAAACAATACGTCATCTGATTCTGCATGCGATTCGAAATTACTTCATCAATTTGTTTTCTTTTCCGTAATTTTCATCAGTAAGGACGTAACATTTATTTTTTACAATAATAAACTACAGTGCGACCGCCGAACGTGAACGCGCTCAGCGGTTGGGCGTTATACACCGCTCCATTTCCGTTGAGCAAACACCTCGACCGATTTTCGCTTATACACCGCTCGAAAACCTTCGTCGTACCGTGAGTTTATCTCGGTGAGAGCCCGACGACATAACCGTACCGACATTCGTTTCACAGCGCTGCTCACACAGCTCGTCTGACAGAATGTCAGCAAGTGCAGGAGGGTCACAGGAGAGTTAGCGAAAGGATCCGATTCGGCAATTGCGCGCAACGTCGTGGCCGCCATTTTCTCGCGTCGCCGGTGACGGAGTGGCGGTTTTCTACGCTTGGCGCGCTCAACCCGCAGCATTACATTTTTCAGCACGGGAATAACGACGCGATTCAATTATTTTTTTCCGACGATTTCGTCGGGCTGTTGAGTTTTTCGTGGTGTTTTATTTACCCTCCTCCCCGTAACCCCGTCCCACCCTCCCCGCCTCTGTTCGTCCGTGGTGCGGAGTGAGCGTGGATCGGTGAGTCCGGGAGCCTCACGGCCGGGTCTCCCTTCTCGTGCAGACATTGGGCGAATAGCGAGCAAATACGTGCGAGTGACCGTGCCCTTCAAGCTTTCGTCTGCGTCGCCGGGTCGAAGGGAGAAGGCGGAGGCGGCGAACGGGAGAATGAGCAACTGTGTAAGAGTGGAACAGCAAAATGAACAGCACGTCAGCGAGCCCGAGGAGATGGACATGGAAGGTGTGTCCACGGTCGCTTGTCTGCGTTTGTTTGCGTGTACGAGTGCTTTTCTTGTGCGTGTACGTCCGCGCCTCCAAACACGGCCCGTCCACGTGTGTGTCGCACGACGACCGATCGTGTCCATTTGCGCCATCTTCGCATGCATATTTGTCTGATTTCCTCGTACATGTCTGCATCCGAGTCTGAGTCCTCAGTATGAGGTGCACTGTCTGTCTCGGGGCCTGTGCTGTGCTTCGTGTCCCGTGCATGGTCCTGGTCGCCCCACTCCTCCGGCCTCCCCGACATGCAACACACCAACCCCATGACCCTGGTCGCTCCACCCCCACGACCCTCGTCGCTCCACCCCCACGATCCTCGTCGCTCCACCCCCACGACCCTCAGCGTTCCACCCCCACGACCCTCAGCGCTCCACCCCCACGACCCTCAGCGCTCCACCCCCACGACCCTCAGCGCTCCACCCCCACGACCCTCAGCGCTCCACCCCCACGACCCTCAGGCTCAGCGCTCCACCCCCACGACCTTCGTCGCTCCACCCCCACGACCCTCGTCGCTCCACCCCCACGACCCTCAGCGCTCCACCCCCACGACCCTCAGGCTCAGCGCTCCACCCCCACGATCCTCGTCGCTCCACCCCCACGACCCTCAGCGCTCCACCCCCACGACCCTCAGCGCTCCACCCCCACGACCCTCCGCGCTCCACCCCCACGATCCTCAGGCTCAGCGCTCCACCCCCACGACCCTCAGGCTCAGCGCTCCACCCCCACGACCCTCGTCGCTCCATCCCCACGACCCTCAGCGCTCCACTCCCACGACCCTCAGCGCTCCACTCCCACGACCCTCGGCGCTCCACCCCCACGACCCTCGGCGCTCCACCCCCACGACCCTCGGCGCTCCACCCCCACGGCCCTCGGCGCTCCACCCCCACGACCCTCGGCGCTCCACCCCCACGACCCTCGGCACTCCACCCCCACGACCCTCGGCACTCCACCCCCACGACCCTCGGCGCTCCACCCCCACGGCCCTCGGCGCTCCACCCCCACGACCCTCGGCACTCCACCCCCACGACCCTCGGCACTCCACCCCCACGACCCTCGGCACTCCACCCCACGACCCTCGGCACTCCACCCCCACGACCCTCGGCACTCCACCCCCACGACCCTCAGCGCTCCACCCCCACAACCCTCGGCACTCCACCCCCACGACCCTCAGCGCTCCACCCCCACGACACTCGGCGCTCCACCCCCACGATCATCGGCACTCCACCCCCACGACCCTCGGCACTCCACCCCCACGACCCTCGGCGCTCCACCCCCACGACCCTCAGCGCTCCACCCCCACGACACTCGGCGCTCCACCCCCACGATCATCGGCACTCCACCCCCACGACCCTCGTCGCTCCACCCCACAACCCTCGTCAACCCTCGTCGTTCCACCCCAATGACCCTCGTCGTTCCATCCCCACGAACCTCGTCACTCCACCCTCAAAGATGCCTCATCGCTCCACCCCCAACCCCTCTCATTGCTTCACCCCCAATCCCTCTCGTGGATCCACCCCAAACACTCCTCGTCACTCCTGACTTCCCTTTCACTTTCCACCACCTCCCCCCCCCCCCCCCCCCCACTCCCCACCCCAGCCGCTTTGCCCAATCTGGATGCTCTGCCAAATTAGGTAACAATGTAATTAAATGCTCTCCGAGTTGTATTTGACATTTCCTTTTCTTTTTACTGTGCTGTTTAGACTGTTATGTTGTGCATTTCATTGAATTACGTAGAAAATGAAAGTCTGAAGAAGTTGACCATGTTTCCAGGTGTGGTTAAGGGAAGTAGAAGAAGAGGTGGACCTTGTATGTGCTGGATGGATCAGGGTAAAGGCTTCAACCAAGTTGTCTTTGCCAGAGCTTCGGGAAGCAGTATGATGGGGATGTTTGGAGAAATCTGATCTGTGATCATGAATGTCACCAGAAATCGGACAAGTCTTGATGGAACTCGATAACTAGAATTCTTCTCAGTGGTTTTTGGTAAATCTTCTTTTTATTGCAGCGTACACAGAGGAGGTGATGTCACTAGACCATTGTGACCGTGGAGGAAATGTAGAAAAGAGGAGCAATTATTGCCTCGATGATTCCATATTTGAACGATTGGACAGCCACACTTGTTTGGCTTAATTTTTGTTTCAGCTTAAGATCCTGCATTTACCGTAACGTTCGCGCCGAGGAGTTTCATACTTCTTCTGGCGATGGACGTAGAACAGCACCACGGACACAGCTGGTATCCCATCGCAAAGTGTGGTGTCCACGGCCTCAAGTTGCTGTGAAAATTACCAGACGCGATCTTGCCTGAACGATCCTTAGCACACTTCTTATTGAAGCGCACCTCTTGATGCAAACGTCTTCTAAGAGTCATGAACAAAATGATCTGTGCACCACTGTGTTTTTCGCACAACCAAGGATTGCACTCTTTGTTTATGATCTTGGAAATTTGTTGGAGCATTACAAACGGAAATTTATTTCTCAAGTTCCAACATCTTGTTTACTGCAGACAGAATCAGGTCTAGTGTAAACCTCATGAATGGTCAGCGTGCGTTGTTTAGTTTCAGGTACTTCATTCAGGCGGAAGGTCGGTACTTCATTAGCGAGCAACGCCAAGTGACATTATTTAAAAGTAGCCTTTTTTTGACTTGGTCAAAAAAAAGTCCAAAGTTGTGGAAGTAAGTGGAAGATCAAAGTTGTTCCATAATGGCACTTCTGGATCTAGAAGGAACTGATATATCCCAGGCCAATGACTCGTGTCGGTCTGTTGTCTCGTGTCAACTCTTTCAAGTTGGCTTGTGGTGTAGATGTTTTTGGAGGCATTGGAAAGATTAGTTTCAGGACCTTGTTTAAATAGATGCCCGATTTGTCCAGAAATGGAATGCTTGGCGTACGTGGATTTTTGTTTCAAAGTTCCATGGTATTTTACCGTTTCCCAGCGGGTACACGTGTGCCACGGTGCATTGGGACTGTTGTTCGGCACAAATTGTTTTCAACCATTTTTAAGGGTAAGGTAATCTTAATTTATTTGTCAAAACAAATCGAAGATGTGGCATTTACCAATTCGGAGACGATGTGTGACATATAGTTTGCAGTAGATCTGAGATTGAATGATGTACAGCGTGGCCACAAAGTCCATATGCATAATCGTGTGTCCTCTGTTGCTTATTTGTTTTTCCAGGTACGGCTTCAGCATGACGGACACCAGTGAGTACATGATAGAAGAGAGACTGATTACTTGTGTTTGGGTTCACGACCACGCGTGAGAAGGAGCAAGTTTTGAAGATATAAGAACAAGATTTTTGCAGAGGTTCGATAAGCCAGCTCCTACGCGTGACATGATGCTGGCATGGGAGAAGAAGCCTTTTTCAACAGGGAGTGTCCTTGATTTGACTCGATTTCGAGCATGGCTCTTCTGCAGCAATTTCCCACCATTAAATCAAGACGAAGCATATTTTTTTCGGATGAGTGTGCTATTTACCTCAGCAATCGATCCAGGAATGTTTATTTTTGGTGCAAAGAAAATCCTCATATTTATGAGGAAATTGAACAGCATCCTCTTCATGTCATGATGTAGGCAGCAATTTCAGAAGATCACTTGATAGGGCCATATTTTTTTGATACAAGTGTCAATCACACTGCTTATTTGAAAATGCTTCAGACGTGGTTTGTTCCACAACTGCGTGAGAGAGGTCTCGAGGCAACAGCTATCCTGCAACAAGATGGTGCACCAGCACATGATGCTCTCGCAGTTAGAGAATATCTCGATGACAAATTCAGTGGACGATGGATTGGACCTGGATCTGAGATAGTGTGGCCTCCTCTAAGTCTGGATTTAACAACATGTGGAATCTCGCTCTGGGGCATTGTGAAAGAGGAAATTTCTCATCTCCGCCAAACAACAGTTTAAGACCTCAAAACAGCTGTCAGGGGCTGCTTTTATGATCTCCAACCTTCAACATGGAAGATGTCCAAAAGAACATGGAGAAAATTTCAAATTTGTGCGTAGAATGGAGGGGAGCATACAGATAAATTATAACTAAATTCAAACTGCGTGCAGAGGGACTTTGTGGCTACTCTGTATATTCATGTAGATCTGTGTTGACTGCACTTGCACTCACTGACCTGGACGAATTTCAATAGCCTCTCCCCTCTTTTCCAGAAAGGAGAGGCAAAATAATAGGTCACAAATGGGACTATTTCTCATTTTCCAATAAATGTTGCCTCGTCTTGTTTACTGCAGACAGACTTGCGTGGGGTGTAAACCTCGTGAATTGGTCAGCATGCCTCAAAACCTGCGAAGGTTGTTCTACAATGTTCAAGAAAAATCCTTTGTCAAAGAAGTGTTTAGAACGTGCTTTTCATCGTAGACCATTCTTTAGTCAGTGTCTTGTGTATGTCTTGCAGGTTGTGTGATTGTCACAATTTTGTGATTGATTGTAATCTTTCATGGGTTTCAGAAGGTGAAATGTTGTCTTCCCCCATGATTATGATCACGTTTCAAAGACCACCTGATGTTTTGCTTTTTTTTTTCTTTTTTTTTTAAATAACGAAAGTTTTATTTTAGTATTGCAACTAAACTCCTTGCAATCTGCAAGTGTCGTTTGTATATCGTACTATTATCTGGTATACCTTTGAAAATCTCGGTGAGGCCCTGCCTTTTCACTGCAGTTGCTCTGACTATCATTGGCATAAAGTCGATGCGCCTCAGCTTCCACTTTCTCTTGACTCATGATTGATTACCTCCGCCACAAAATGTGGATGGAGGTTATGTTTTCACCCCTGTCTGTCCGTTTGTGAACGAAATATGTCGAAAAGTTGTGGACAGATTGGGACGAAATTTGGCAGAGATGTAACGTGTGTGACAAGGACGAAAGGATTAGATTTTGGTGAAGATCCGGATTCGGATCCGGCTACTATAATTTTAAGTGATTCTTCACCATTGGGAGATCGGGCCAAAAGTGATACATAGCAGGATATCTCAAAAAGTTATGGACGGATTTGGACGAAACTTGTTGGACAGGTTGTGTGTGTGTGTGACTAGGAAGAATTTATTCAATTTTGGTGAAGATCTGGATAAGGATCCAGCTAGTATAATTTTTAAAGTGATTCTTCACCATTGAGTGATATGGCCAACCAGGCGGAGGTATGCTTTCGACTGAGTGCCGTTCTAGTTTGAATGAGTGTTTGTTTATATGGTGAAGATGAGATATTTGGGTTGTGGAAGCTGTGCTCCTGCTGTTTCTGCAACGGCATTGATTGGTCCTTTTCCAAAGTTGTAAGATTTTCATATATGGAGATTCAATGCTATCATGTACATAATAGATGGAATATATGATGGGAATAGAGTCTGTGATGGATGCTGTGAAGAGAAACAGTTTGAGATGGTTTGGTCATGTGTTGAGGAAGGATGAAAGTGACTGATTGAGAAGAGTGATGGAAATGAATGTCGAAGTAAGTAGAGGACGGGGAAGACCGAGAAAGACTTGGCTAAAGATGGTGGAAGAAGAAATGCGGGCAAGGGGGTTAACAAGGAGAGATGCAGAAAATAGGGCAAAATGGAGAAGATTGTCATGGGGACCGCAAGGTTAACCCCCGCTCTTGCAGGGAAAATGGCCTTAAAATGCCTGTTGTTGTTGTTGTTGTTGTTGTTGTATGTACATACCTCATGCATGTATAAGACTAGAAATGCTGAAAAAGAAGTACAGTGTCTTTATATTGAGTGGAGGTTTTATAAAGACGTTGTTTCGTGTGATCGCAGTTTTTTTGTTTGTTTTTTTTGCAGCAGGGGTTGATGAACCTCAAGTTGATGCTCCCATCCCTATCATCAATGGCAACTTAGTACCAGATGATAGTGATGCAATCAAAGACCAAGAGATGGAGGAAGGTGAGTTTGTTATTCACCTTTTATTAAGGACCCAATCCTTCCAGGATGGATACCTATTGTTTTTGTTTCGATGATTTATTATTTTTCTGTATGGCTTTTCACTGGTTGTTTTGCTTTTGAATTCAATTTCTCAGCAACTGTTGGTCCGATTGCGATTGACACAAAATTTTCACCTCAGTGTGCACCTACTCAAGTAGATTTTTCGATTGATCATTCTGACGTCATAAGTCACGTGGTACGGTTGCCATCTTGGAAAAACTGAAAAACTTTGGACCTCTTTATATAGTATATCCAAAACTACTCGACGGAAAAAAAAAAAATTGAAACATGTCTCATTGTAAAGAACTCTTTACAATGGTCCAATCAGTTTGAAATTTCTTGTACGTGATCTACGCAACAATTGTATAGGAGAATGTAAATTTTTGATGTCATCGGTCACATGGTCAGGCAGCCATATTGGATCAAAGAGAAAAAAAAAAAGCCCTTAAAAACAGAAGTTGGCTCGCACCAAGTTGCAAGCCAATACTTATAAAACAAAATGTGGCAATTTTTTTGTGCAAAAACACTAATAACAGCAAAAGTGGGACCAAGCTAATATTTGGTATCAGTGCGGCATTTCATATCAGTGCGGTTAATGTTGTGGAAAGCCACAGATCAGGTGATTGGTATAAAATTAGGTCATAGGCCTTGAATATCCCTTGGAGCACAATCAAGACAATCATTTAGCAGTGGAAGGTGTATGGTACTACCAAGTCCCTCCCTAGATCAGGTCGTCCCTCCTTACTGGATGACCAAGCGAGAAGGAAACTGATCAGAGAGGTCACCAAGAGGGTGATGGCAACTTTGAAAGAGCTACAGGCATTTATGGCAAAGACTTGTCACTGTGTGCATGTGACAACAATAATCCAAGCACTCCATAAGTCTGGCCTGTATGGTAGGGTGGCAAGAAGGAAGCCATTACTCAAAAAAGCCCACCTTGAGTCCTGTTTGAAGAATGCAGAAAAACCACTCGGAGATTCTGAAGCCATGTGGCAAAAAGCTTTTGTGGTCTGATGAAACCAAGATGGTACTTTTTGGCCTAAATGCAAAATGATACATTTGGCGCAAACCCAACACTCAACAACCAACAACAACACCCAACAACAACACCCAACAAACCCAACACAACACTTTTGGCGCAAACGGGACTCGACTGTTCGTGTTGAAATCCAGATGCCGAGAGAGATGTATATGCGGCCGTTCGTCACCAAAGCCAGCACCCAAGAGAGAACAACTGTGACTGCACGGCACCAATGTCCCAATGCAAGAGCTAAAATGTCCACGTCTGCTCGCCACTAAATCCAGGACCCAGAAGGCACGACTGCTCGTAATGTAGGCCAGCCCAGAGAGAGAGCCAGAGAGAGAGAGAGAGAGACAGACAGACAGACAGACAGACAGACAGACAGAGACAGAGACAGACAAAAAAGAAAGAAAACGAAAACACAACAAATGTGACCACTCTCATCAATGTCCCTGGCGCAAGATAATAAAATGTCAGGACTCAAGTCTTTTATTCTCAAGGCTCTGACGTCATCCGACGATCCCTGTGCATGCACCCATCAGCGGGTCCCTCTCATCGCTCGGCAATACCGGACCAATCACTACCCCTCGGGGCGTGGCCTTGCGAGCCTGCCTGCTTGATGTTGCGATGTGGCAGGTGGCGGCGCCAGCGTTATTGTGCAGTGTCTTGTTCCGGTTACTTTAATTTAATGTTTGTTTTAGGTGTGGAGTGCATGGTAGGTGTGTTTTACCTGGCCTACTATATTCCATTGCCTACCTCCCATAAACGTAACAACGTAACATAAACAACAACACAACAACATGCATTTTAAGGCCATTTTCCCTGCTAGAGCAGGGGTTAGCCTTGCGGTCCCCATGACAATCTTCTCCATCTTGCCCTATTTTCTGTATCTCTCCTTGTTAACCCCCTTGCCCGCATTTCTTCTTCCACCATCTTTAGCCAAGTCTTTCTCGGTCTTCCCCGTCCTCTACTTCCTTCTACATTCATTTCCATCACTCTTCTCAACCAGTCACTTTCATCCTTCCTCAACACATGACCAAACCATCTCAACCTGTTCCTCTTCACAGCATCAATCACAGGCTCTATTCCCATCATTTTTCGCAATTCATCATTTGTCTTCCTCTCTCTCAACGATACTCTGTACATCCATCGAACCATTCGCATTTCCACCCTTTCCAACCTTCGTTTCTACTCTACGTTCATTACCCATGTCTCGCTCCCATAAATCAAAACACTTCTCACACATGCAGCATACACCTTTCCCTTCAGCTTCAACGACACTCCCCTCCTCATCAGCACGCCACTCAGTTCCCAAAACTTCTTCCATGCACATCTCACTCTAGCAACCGTTGCCGAGTCTGATCCACCTTCTCCATTCAGCATGTCTCCGATGTAGCAAAATGTTTTCACACCTTCCAGCTTCACGCCGTCTCCAAGATCCAACTCAACATTTCCTCCAAGTGCAGCTCCCTCTGTGCACACCTTACATTTGAATGTAGCTGCCACACTGGTTAATGACCCTCTCAGACCTCTACATTTTTGATGAACCCACTCAGCGCACATTGTACATTGAATGGAGTTCACTCCGACACCCTTTCTGCACACAGCACAGGGCCACTTCCCAGTTCTTTCCACCTCACCACATGCTATACCACTTGCCATCACCTTCGCCTTTCCGATATTCACCTTCAGACCTTTTGTCTCCATACATTCCTTCCACTTGTTCATCTTTTCCTTCAGTCCATCCATACTTTCCGCAATCAACACCAGATCATCTGCATACAACAACTCCCACGGTAAACCCTCCTTTACGTTCTGAGCCAGCACCTCCATCACAGCTACAAATAGTAGTGGACTTAGTACCGACCCCTGATGCACTCCCACCTTCACCTCAAACTCACCACTGTTCCCGTCCTTCGTCCTTACAGCTGTGCGCGCTCTTTTGTACATTGCCATCACTATTCTGATCAACCATTCCTCCACTCCTAACTTCCTCATTGCCCATGTCAATACTTTGCGTGGAACCCTATCGAATGCTTTCTCCAGATCAACAAACCCAAGAAACAACTTCTTCCTCTTCTCCATGTACTTCTCCTGCAACTGCCTCACAATAAAAAGCGCGCACAACAAAATCACAACAACGTAACATAAACATAACGGTATTTTTATGTTGCTTTCAGAAGTATTAATATGTATAATTTTGTGTGCTCCTTCCATGTCCATCACATTTTATTCTAGAATGTAGCTCGAGCTGTTGCTGTCATATAATATTTAATTACTCAATGTCATATTGTCATACTTGTGATATTCCCCCTCTTTTAGCCTCTTCTATCACCAAAAGCATATCTACATCACTGATTAAATCCAGATTCTGTTTCGTCATTTTTAGCATGGCACTCCAAGCTAATCCGGGGGCTGTGTCGTAGTGGACGGGATCTAACCCATATGATTGTTTATTATGACAAACTGTTCTGAAGGTTTCAAAGACGTTGGCTAGTAGTAAGACGTCGGTTTTAAGATACAAATCATGATACTCGCCAAGGTTCTTTATGTTAAACGTTTTCCAAATATTTTGTGCTTGAGTATATTCTTTATCGGTTATATGACATTTATTTAACTTGTTATAGAAACATTCTTTAGGGGGAAGTTGTGTTTCTTTAAATCTCCCAAATGAATCTATGTAATCATATAGGTATATTCCCTTTTGTGATAAGAGTTCAATTTCTTTTTTAAAATCTGATATATACTCTGAAAGACACGGAAAGTTTTTAATATTTGATGCCAGGGTAGATAATGGACTTGCCATAAATTTAAATGAGTCAAGAAACCTGATGTTGGTCATATTATATATATCTTTACCTTTTTCTTTGTTAAATCCTATTTTTGTACGTATTGTTTTTGTGAATGAAATGTAATCCTGATCTGTGGTAGGAATTGCTGAAATGTTTCCATATGTTTTTGAAAGTTCCTTAATAAATAGATGTGTATCATAATGGGCGTTGTTGTGAAGAAAGACCGGAATGAAATTGGGGGTTTTATAATTAAGATTACATTCATTATGGACTCCTATATTGCCCAGTGAGATGACAATGGTCTCTAACCTTTGGTCCCCCAGTATTTTCCTTCCCATCAATTTTCTTCCCATAGATATGACAGATGCTATTTAGCTGCTTAAATTCTGTTTCTTCTGCTTTTGTTAGGGGGTTTATTGGTTAATCTCATTATCTTTCTTAAGCGTACACAGTCCTCTTCTAATCGTTTTATAAACTCAGAAGCCACATCTTCTCCTCTATAAAGTTCTTGTTTGTTGTATTTGTCGCCAACGGATGATTTAATATAATAACAAAACCCACAAGGAGTGTGTTTTTGATATTTATTCGTGGATGTTTCGTTTGGTTTTGAAGAAGTGTCGTTTATCTTTTCAAGAATACATTCAAAGTCGGCATATATCACGAAGGGGTGTTTTATAGTTTTATCGAAATCTTTGAATGATATGTTTGAACCTTCTGCCAGCATATTAATTACGGTGGCTTTATGTATGACACAGTATTGTAAGTGTTTCTCTAATCTTTCTTGACTATTACAGAAGTTGAGACATCGCTTACAGATGTATTTTTTAACCTCGTGTTTGTTTATTTGTGAAGAAACTAATCTTGATAAATTTTTGATGTAAGCATAATGTGAATTTTCTTCCAAATTATAATATAGAAGGTCAATATGAGTTTCATCATTTTTATAGTTATCAGAAGTTTGTAAAACCTGAACTTTGTTTTTATCCGTTAGACCACAAACATTAATAGATAGATTATTCATTTTCTCAAATTTAGGAATATCTTTCATGGACATTGGAAATGTCCATTAACATTTAACTCATTTTCATATTTCTCATAATGTGATACCCTTTGAACATGATGTTCAGCGGGATGTAAGCGTGCAAGAACAGACCATAGAAAACATTTCTGATCTTTGTTTTGAATATTAATAATTGCCGTTTTATTTTTTATAACTGTCGGCAATTCAATATAAGAAGAAGCTTTTAGGGGGTTTGATTTTAGAACATGTATATCGATGAAAAGTATTCTAGTAAATCCACTACCCACAAGCGAATGATCCACCTGTTCTTCTTGTTCTATAAGTTTATCATAAACGTCGTCGGTTAATAAGAACCCCCGGTGTGATGCGATAAAGTAAGGTTTTGTTCTCATATGGCGTTGTATAATAAGATCCCCTATTTCAGTATTTGGTTTTTTCAATTTCATTTTTACTCCCATATAAAATTGAAGGGGTTTAATCTCATCCAAAACATTCTTTATATAGCTTTCAACGGTGGGTTTGATTGTTTCAATCGCCTCAGCTATTGATTTTGGTTCTGGGGGTGGTAAATTAAAAATCCTTATTTTAATATGTCCCCTAAATGCCCCATCAGTGTCCTTAATAGTGTATCCCACCAACTTTATGTGTTTTTTTGATTTAAGATGAGCAGGAAAACTCCTCTTCAAGACTGACTTATCACAAACATGGTAATATTTTGTTTCTCGTTCGGGTGGAGCTATCATAATATGTAAAAGTTTGAGTGTATGTTTTTGGGATTTACGATGTCTTTTACGTCCACTTTTATAATCACGTTTACAAACATCGCAATACCATGTTTTTGGTTTTTCTTGTTGAAGTGGAGCCATCATCTGTGAAAGTTTGGCTTTGTGTTTGTTGGATTGAAGGTGTTGTTTATAATTGTTTTTATAATCGCGATCAGAAACATTACAATATGTTGTGACCTGCTTTTTATATGTCCTCATATTGTACATTTTATATAAGAGAAAGTTCTTTAAACTAAAAATCACTTTTTCCCACAACAAAAAATGAATAAAATTAAAATGTTGGTGTAAATGTCCACCCCAATGTGTTAAATAAGTTATGACAAATCTTATCATGAAATTGTTTACACTCAATTGTTTTTAAACCAGTAAAATCTTCAAGATTACATTTATGATTATGTTTATACAATAACTGAAATAATAAATATTGTATATTCAGAATTTTTTTTCTATCTAGTGAGTAGAGGAAAAATGTTGTTCCTGGACCACCCTCATTTCTCCATTCACTTACATGTAAATTTTCATCTCTCCCTCACTTTTCTTCATTTCCCCTTAACACCTCTATTCCCACCCCCCCCCCCCCCCCCCTGGGTCTTATGAACCGTTTACTCCTAATATCATTGATTTATTGTTGTTCAGTCTCTAAACCACTCAAACATCGATCCTACAAATATTTGTTTATGCGTAGGAAATAATTTAATTCTCCTACAACTCCCTTCACCATCTAATATATTAACAAAGAAGATGTTTGAGTTTGGTTCTTTATCAAGATATTTTAACTGAGCTAAGATAAAATGGTAAACCTCCCTCAATGTTCTTGTTTGAGCACCTCCAGTGCCACACGCCATTTTTAAATTAAAGTATATATTTTCCTGACAACCATCAAAATTTTCCGTGCACTCAAAAATATTTCCATATTTTTCACCCAACTCACCGGTATTTAAATTAATTCTCTTATTTGTTTTGTGAACTTTTTTACCAGTTGCCTTTTCAATTATACCTATTTGATATTTTTCACATTCGTTATGTTTTCCATTTATATACCAAGGTTGGTTTCTTCTCCACTCTTTGGTTTGGTTGATACTTGGTTCTATCATTTATATGATCATAAAAAAGGTGGCGGTAGCCCCTTAAAATCCCCAACCCCATTATCTTATCAGTTATATATATCTTATCACTTATATATATCTTATCACTTGTATCTTATCACTTATATATATCTTATCACTTATATATATATATATATATATATACATATCTTATCACATATATATATATCTTATCACTTATATATTTTAACACTTATAACCATAAGGGAGACTATCAATTCCATTTTCTAAAATAAACCTCTTATCATCAAAAGCTGCTTTCTTATTTATCTCTTCTGAATATAATTGATGTTTATAACTTCTTATTGAATTAATCTTTCTAAACTCTTCTTTCTTTGTTTTTAATTTTAATAATTAAAATAAACTCTATAATAATTTTTTAAGTTTATTGTTTCTTAAATAACATTTTTCTTTACACCTTTTAACTTCTTATCAGTCTTTTCAATGTTATTCACAATGTATTTATAAGCATAGGCCTTTGACCTCAATCCCACAAATTCACTCATAACATTTCCTCCTAATTCATCCTTGAACTTTCCAATCACCTTTTTATTTTTAGAAGAGAACAACTCACTCTCTGGACTATAATTACTAGTATCATAGATATTAATGTCCTCTTTCATGTCTGAATAAACATCATCAGTATTAATTTTCAAAATAAATCGATCTGTATCCATATAAAGTAGATTAACATCATTTGATATTTCTTCCTTAAGTTATTGTAAAAGTAATCATACATTAATGACTTTGATAAATCAAGAATTGATGTTCCAATATAAATAGGTTTGTCCATTTCAATACTCTCTTTAACCAAATGGATCGCACAAAAGTTCTCAGTAAAGACCTCAGCTCTAGTAAAACTCGGTCTATTAATTAATTTTGATGCTTGTTCCCAAGATGTTGCTAGTCTGATATTTTGTCTTTTCCTCACATTCTCCATAGTCTTACCAAAGACCACATTATTCAGCAATTTATAAAAGTCTTTCTCAAAATCTGTTTTTGAATCTGTTCTTCTTTGTGTATTAAAATCAATGTACTCCTTTAGCCAACGACTTTGATTGAACTTTAGAACCCTATGGATCTTCTCTACTCTTAGACCTTTTGATAAATATTGTCGCAAATTTCTTTGGTGTAGAACATAATTTTTCTTGTTATATAATGTAGTAAGTAATTTTTCTGTTGATTCACCTTTTATATCAAACGATTGTTGATAATCACTCAACCATTCTTTCTTTAGACTTTCTTTCTCACAAGCCAATGGAAGATCTTTATGTTTATTATGAAGTTCTTCGGGATATTTAAAATCGACCTCAAAATAATAACCGACCTTTGAATCATCCAATTCTTTTTGTGTAGAGATACATACATCTTGTAAAACCTTTTTGTAGTCTTTTTCCTTTACCCATCTAAGTTTTCCATAAGGAAGAGCCTGAGACATTGCCCAGCCATACAGGTTGTTCGCATCATAGTACATCAAGTAAGAACTCTCTTTCGTTGAATCATAATTCGGAAAAATATTTGTTATTTGCCTTTGCGTATCTGCTCGAGCATACTTGTGAAATTCCACCTCTTTTTGCCTTTTCAATCATCAAAAGCATATCAACATCGGTTATCAAATCCAAAGCTTGTTTTGTCATTTTCAACATCACACTCTAAGCCAATCCAGGCGCTGTGTAATAGTGAACAGGATCCAATCCATATCCAGCTTGACAAACAGATCTAAAAACCTCAAACACATCAGCCAATAAAAGCACATCAGTTTTGAGATACAAATCATGATACTCACCAAGATTCTTGATGTTATATTTTTCCCAAACATTTTGTGCGTGTGTATAATCTTTATCAGATATATGACTGTTGTTTAATTTGTTATAGAAATTTTATTTTGAAGGAAGTTGTGTTTCATTGAATCTCTCAAATGAGTCCATATAATCATAGGGGTAAATTCCCTTTTGTGTTAGTAAATCTTTGTCTGAAAAATACTCAGAAAGACATGGGAACTCTTTTAGATTTTGAACCAAGTTAGCCAATGGACTTGCCATGAATTTAAATGTATCAAGAAATCTGATATGAGTTATAGGAGATGTATGAATTGTTTTTGTGAATGAAATGTATTTCTGATCCGTGTTTGGAATTGCTGAAATGTCTCCAAATGTCTTTGAAAGTTCATTAATAAATAGATGCGTATCATAATGAGCGTTGTTATGAAGAAAGACAGGAATGAAAGAGGGGAGTTTATCATTAATATTACAACTTTGATGAGCCAGACCTCTATATTTACCAGTGAGATGACAATGATCTCTAACTTTTAGGCCTTCACCAATTTTCTCCTCACAAATATGACAGACATTGTTTTTTCTAAATTTCCTTTACTCTTCACTCGTCAAGGACATTGGTTTATTGGTTTCTCTCATTATCTTGGTTAATCGAACACAGTCTTTTTCTAGTCGTTTCACAAACTCCTCTGGGGCATTTGAGCCTCTATACTCCTCTAACTTGTTATATTCATCACCAACGGATGATTTGATATAATAACAAAAACCACAAGGAGTATGTTTTTGATATTTATTTGTGTATGATTCTTTTGGATCTGGAGAAGCAGTATCTATTTTTTCTAGAATACTTTCAAAATCAGCATATATTACAAACGGATGTTTGATCGTTTTCTTTTCATCTTTGAATGAGATATTTGAGCCTTGTTTAGGCATATTGATTACCGTTGATTTATGATCACCACAATAATTTGAATGTTTATCTAATCTTTGTTGTGAATTGAAGAAGTTAAGACAACGCATACAAATATATATTTTATTTGTTCTTTTACATACTTGTGGTTTTATTAATTTTGTAATATCTTTGATGTATGTATAATGTGAATTTTCCTCTGAATGAAAATATAGAAGATTCATTTGAGTTTGATCTTTTTTATAATTTTCAGAAAGTTTTAAAACCAGAACGTTGTTTGTTTCTGTTAGACCATAAACATTAACTGATAAATTATTCATCTATCTATAATTCCAGTAATCTCTGTCTGTACGTTTGTACGTTTGTACGTTTGTCTGTGACCGCTGTTTCTCGACAACCACGGGTCCGATATACTTTTAACTTGCCAGGTATATTGCTGGGGACCCGAGGATGTGCCTTTTCAAGGTTTCATATTAATCGGACAATTACTTACCGAGCTATGTCCAAAAAACGATTCAACCAATCAGAGAGCAGCGAACGATCGCGTGTGCCGAACGTGGCGGGCACACTCTGCCTCGGATGGCACATTTGAGAGCGTATTCATTTATTTCACGTTTGCAAACTATGTTGGCGTTAAACTATGTTTTACAACTAATAAAAACGAATTTGCGATTCATTCGCTTTCCTGCGCGTTTGTGCACGCGATGGCGATTTCTTTACCAAACTCCGGAAGCCGTTCGCTTTGGACCAAACCATTGCATGTAAATAGAGGGGGGGGATTGTCACCACTCGCAAGCCGTTCGCTTTGGACCAAACCATTTCATGTAAATAGAGGGGGGGGATATAATTTTAGATATAGATATAGTACGGGCATGCCCTAGTCTTTTCAAATTTAGGAATATCATTTCATGTCATTGGAAAATTTAGATCTTTTGTATTCAACGTATTCTCATATTTTTTATAATGAGATACTCTTTCAACATGACTATCTTGTGGATGTAGATGTGCTAGAATAGACCAGAGAAAACATTTATTGTCTTTATTTTTGACATTGATAACTGCTTTTCTATTTTTGATAACACGAGGTAAATCAATGTAAGAAGAAGCTTTTCGAGGATTTGATTTAAGAATATGAATGTAAATGAAAATAATTTTTCCTATATTGAATCCACTTCCTACGATTGAATTATCCACATCTTGCCCTTGTTTAATAAGTTCATCATAGACTCCCGTTGTTTTAAAATCTTGATATGATGATATAAAGTATGGCTCAGTTGTCGTGTATGGTGTATCTATAACTCCTCCATCTTTTGACATTTCTAATTTTACTCCCATATAAAATTTAAGTGGTTTCATTTCTTTTAGTGTTTTTTCAATCAACGTTTGAACAGCAGGTTTGACTATTTCTACAGCATCAACTATAGACTTTGGTTCGGGAGGTTTGAAGTTAAAGACTCTTATTTTAATATGTCCTTTGAAAGCGCCATCAGAGTTTTTAGTTGTGATAAAATTTGATAAATGTAGATTTGTGTTAAGATGTATTTCGAAGCCTTTCTTGAGGATATTTTTTATTACAGACAGAACAGTGTTTTGTTTCCTTCTGAATAGGAGCTAGTAGGTGAAGTAGATTAAATGTGTGTTTGTTAGTTTTAAGGTGTCTTTTGTATTGTCTATATTCTTGCTCACAAACGTCGCAATACGTTGCTTTGATCATATTTATATCGTAAAATTGTGCTTAAAACAAAGTGCCTTTTTTAGAGGCTTTTTAGAGATGAAACTGTGCTTAAAACAAAACACCTTTTACAGGTATAGAAGAAAGTGTGCTTAAGTAAAGTGCCTTTTTACAGGCTTTTTAGAGATGAAACTGTGCTTAAAGTAAAACGCCTTTTTCAGAGGCTTTTATAGATGTAAGTATACTTAAAACAAAACACCTTTTTAATCACTAAATTCAACACTAAAATCATCATCATCAATATCATCTAAGTTCAATGAGAACACAGTATCATTTGTGTACACTGAATTATCATCACTAAAATCACTATCACTATCACTCATTGATTCACTATCACATCAATAAAGCTACTCTCATAACTATCACTTGTGTATAGACTCTATTAGTATCATAACTATCACTCGAGTTCAATGAGTACACTGAATCACTATCACTCAATGAATCACTATCATTTGAGTTTAATGTAATAGTAAATTCTTCACTGCTGTATTGACTCATATTTAATTAGTAGAAAAAACGTTTCCATCTATATCAATATACTTTCTTTCATTGACGGATTCAATCACTACATTTTTAATATCAAAACTTATCTTAAAATAATCTGTAATTATCACAGAACGAAATGACATTTCACCAGAAATATTAACATCATTAATTTTACTTAGATCTACACACTTTGGATTATTAAAGAAAATACAAATTTCTCCACGTGTATTGTTGATGGTCTTATCATTTATTTTAAAAGCCCTACTCATATCGCGTCCGATCACTTTTTCAAGCTTTGAATAAATTGCCGGGAGTAGAGGAGAAACCTTTGTTAGATATACTTTAATAGATGTCTTTCCAGGCATAGTTAGAGCTCTTCCTTTAAATGAAATAGAGGGGCTCATGTTATTTTCCATAGCGGGTTTTATCCAATAATTTCCATATTTATCTTTATTCAATTTAACATCTTTGACATATTTTTCTGCTGGTACCGAAGTAGAGATTGATTGAAATTTGTCTTTTGTGTTTTGAAACATTGTATTTATTAGCTAAAAAAACTTGCGTTTAATTTAAGTAAAAATTTACTGTTTAAATATGATAAGTCCTGAAGGATATTTAGAATTTCCAGACTCTCCATATGATAAATTAGAGAATTGTCTGGCTTGTGATAGAGTGGGATTTAATACAGAGTCAAAAGCACAAAATCAATGTTTATTCTGTGATTATCTTTTAATTAATGATAATAAAAAATGTAAAAAAATATATAACTCTTTTAAATTAGAACCAAAAATGAATTACTTTACAAGATTAATAAGAGAGATGAATGTTAAGCATTATGATGATAATACACCATTTCTTACAAGGGAAGAGACTATTTGTATTGAGGAAATGTATAAGGGTTTAATGATATTTATTATTCAAAATAATTTTAATGGAAATGTTAATACCAGATACTGTATAAATAAAATAATAGATTATTTTGAAATTAAACCTAAACTCAGGATAAAATATAGAGTTTCTAAAAAAGTTCAAAAAAAGTTAAGATCTCCTTTTTTCAAAATATATAAATGAATGATTTTTTACCCGTTTGGGAAAATAAGATAAAATTTAATAACCATAAAAATCTTCCAAATTCATTGAGATGTCTAATAGTTGGTTCAAGCGGATGTGGAAAAACCTGTTTGCTTTTAAAGATGCTCCTTAGTCCTAATTTTTTAGATTATGATAATTTAATAATTTTTACGAAGTCAAGTTTTCAACCTGAGTATCAACTACTCTCACAGGGTTTTAATGCGGGTCTTAAAAAGGAAGACATTATCGGTTTATTTAAACTTCAAAACAAACTAAATGATTATAATATTGAAGATATAATACAATTATTTTGTGATACACAGAAATCAAAACCGAAACCAAAACCCATAACTTGTATTCTCAGTGATAATACGGATGATATACCTTCACCTTAAGATTTAGATAAATCAAAAAATAATCTTGTTATCTTTGATGATTGTGTTAATGAGAGAAACCAAACAGTAATGGATAGCTACTATACAAGAGGGAGACATTCTTCTTGTAATTGTATTTATCTTAGTCAGTCATATTTTCAACTCCTTTGGCGCTCAATAAGAAACAATGCCAATACTTTTATTTTATTTAAGTTCAATTCAATATATACAAATAATTTTTGGAGAGATAATTGTTCCACATTATGTAGTAATAATGAATTTGAAAATTATATGAAACACACGATTGGAAAATATAAATATATTGTTGTGGAACAAGATGAGATATTAAAGGATGTATTTTTATTTTAAAGATAATTACATATATAAATGACAACAATTATTATTAATCTTGTGGGTAAATCTGCTTCTGGAAAGAACTTTCATAAATCTAAACTCTTGAATAGTAAAAATGAAAAGATTGTAAGTTTTTTTTTAAAACACCCTATGATTCGTTTTGTAGGTACTACAACCAGAGCAATGCGACCAGGAGAAGTAGAAGGTGAAGATTATTACTACATTTCAATGGAGGAACATATGCGATTGAGGAACGAAGGTCAAATATTTGAGGAGGTCTCTCTTGGTTCTACAAAATATTCACATTGTAAGAGTGAGTTAAATAAAGTAAAACCTAACGGTCTTGGGATTTTAGAAACTAATCCTGAAGGAATGAGACAAATTATTAAACATTTGCGTGGTGATGGAGTTAAGATTTTATCATTCGGTTTTGATATCGATGAGGAGACTCAACGCAAACGTATGAAAAGCAGAGATACAAGTATTAGTGAAGAAGAAATAACAACTCGTATTAATACTCATAAAGAATTTGATGAAATATTTAAAGAAAAGGATTTATTTCAACACATTTACTATAATGACGAAGAAAAGGAAAATTTTCCCATTGACCTTTACAATTCATTAAATGATATTTTTCAATAAATAAATACAGAAGATGAATACCGAAGAAAGAGCAAGAAAATTTAAGGAGCATCAAGAGTTGGTGTCAAAAGTTGTAAAGCAACAGGAAGACATAAAGAAGAAAAGGAGACAGAAACTGACAGGTGAAGATGCGTTTGAAAGAAAACAAGAGAAATTTTTTAAACCACTTTAAAAAACTCAACAAATGATATCACCTACAGTTCCCACGATATCATTTACTCCGAAAAAACTTCAAATGCTCAAAGATTTTAGTCAAATGACAGAGCAAGAACTTGGAGAATTAGAATATGATGATGAAGGATTATTTAGGCAACTTGAGGAGGTAAATCAACTTCCCAATTATATTGTGGAAGCTCTTCAAAACAATGAATATTGGGCGGATTCAAAAACCAGAGCAGGTCTCATTCCAACAGAAGAACCAGCACAGTTCTATCTTGTGAAAGAAAAGGTATTGATATTTAATGATAAATTGGTGTTCTTAAGTTCTGCTCAACCAAATGTTGAATTAACTCCAAGATTAATGTTTCTTCTAACAAAAGATGGAAAACGAGCAACAAGTAATAGGCTTAATTCACCTTATTTTGAGGAACCGCTTGATATGGAAAATGCGGAAGATAGGGTATATATTGATTTACTAAACTCACTTGATTATGGAGTTTCTGTTGCTAGTAAAAGTAAGAAGAATGAGAAGGAGAAACATATTATGATGCTTTAAGTAAGCTTGGTTCGCATGTTAGCTTTCTTCCAAATGCCCCATCACAATTAGTTAATAGGCTATTATTGTTGTTAGGTAGTAAGAAGGCTGGAAACAACAATTGTTTTAATGAAGCCTCAGCCATTTTAGATCAGTTGATGAACATGAAAATAATTAATAAATGTCAATACAAAGATATTTTGTTACATATTAAATAAGAATGAGAAGCACAATTCTTCGTTTTAATTTCACAACGAGTGATTACACAGCTTCATTCCCTTACCCTCTACAACGTAACCCCACAAAAGAATATGAGGCTTCTTTGTTGTCATTGGAGATTTACAATGCCCTTTTTAATATCACAGAGAAAAACAACAAGTTTAGTTATAATCCAGGAAGTGGATATAAAACTATAACCGTTTCACCCGGAGCTTACGAGATTTCTCAAATATCTTCTGAAGTCTCTCGCCTTATGAAAGAACAAGGTGATGAACCAAAAAATATTGTAATAGATATTCAAAAACACACTTCAAAATCAACTATGAAACTTAAAAATAATTATAAAGTTGATTTCACGATTGAAAATTCGTTCAGAGAGCTATTGGGTTTCTCTTCAAAAAAGATTGAAACTAACGGGTCGTTTTACAGTGATAATGTCATTCAAATATCCTCCGGTATATATTCAGTATTAATTCCGTGTGATTTGATTGATGGTGCTTATAACGATGGAATAAGAACAAATACAATATTTTCATTCAGTGCATACTCAACCCCGATTGGTTATAAATTTAATATGGAACCAAAAAGTCTTGTCTATTTACCTGTGCCAGGAAAAACCATATGCAGAGTAAATTTTAGGATAACCGATCAAGATAATCGTATGATCTCCTTTAATGAAGGAATTATATCCATCAGAATTCACCGACGTGAAGTTTTTCAATAAATAAATAATGGTTATTGTGAGGAAACACGAGTTTGGAAAATATAAAATAATTACAGGGGATGGGATGTTCCTTTCACCATACTATAAGGGTGAAGGTATGTTTCTTGGTAGAGGATACTATAAACTGAAGAGACAATGGGGTGTGGGGCATCAATTTAGAAATAAAGGAGATGGGATAATTGATACTCTAATGGGTATTGGTTCAACCATTCTTAAACATAAAGACCTAATTGGTTCAACTGCTTCTGCCATGGGCTCAGTTGTGGGTGCTATAAAGAGTATAAAAGATGCTCAAAAGGAGTCTCATAAATTACAATCAATCAAAGAAATTAAAAAAGGTAAAACTCAACTATCTTCACAAGAACGACAAAAAATCATGAAAATACTTGGGTCAGGGTTTCAACGATTTTAATGCTATATAAATACAAGTATGGAAGCGATTGATAGTATCTATGATTTGGATGATACGATTATCATTTCAAACTCCACTAAAAAGGAAGACTATTTTAAGGTAAATGCTATAACAGGAACAGACTGGAATTCAAACGGAACAACAAGTTTTGAAATAAATAATCAACAAACTTACTTGAATCTAGCTGATAGTTTCTTGCTGTGTAAATTTAAATTCACTAAGGCTGCGAATAATACTAATGCTACACTCGTAAATGATTTCTTCTGGAAAATGTTTGATAGTGTCCGCCTGTTTATTGGAACACAAGAGGTTGAAGCGATTGATTATGTCTCTGCTACATCTGAAATGATGAAATTTACACTATATTCGTTTAGTGATAGAATGGGTAAGGGAGCTGTTGAAGGTTTTATTCCTGATATGTCAACGGGAACAAATGCTAACCCTGGTTATCGTCAAAGGAAGGCAATGTATAATGACGAAACAAAAGCAGAGAATAGTTTTACCGTAGCAGTACCTCTTAAAGGTATATTTGGATTTTGTGATTATGATAAAGTTTTGTATGGGCTTAAAATTAGATTTCAACTTCAAAGGAATGATGATGTAAATAGGTTGCTTTTTGGGGTTGAAAATGCTTTTGGTGAAAAGAATAAATTTTTTATTAATGATTTGTGTTGGTATATTAGTGAATATACAGTACTCCTAATCTTAAAACGGAAGAGATGTTGAATAGAAGACTGAACTCAAAGACCCCGCTAAATGTATCATGCCTTAAAAGAAGATGTCAACACGTTAAACTGGAACACACTACCTACACTTGGAATTTGGGTGTTCTTCAAGGAAAGCCACGATACCTATGGCTCATTTTATAAACAGATCTGGCTATGTCATCGAGGGAATTTTTGTTGCTGCTGGTAGTTTTTAATAATGATTTTGACTATCAGAAGATTCTTGGTCAGGCAGTTATCATTGCATGCTGAGAAACCTTTCCCTCGATTACATCACACAGGTGACATCATGAATGAACATCACGATTTTAGGGGCGGGACTCCACTACCAGCTAAAAACTACCAGCAGCAACAAAAATTCCCTCGATGACGTAGCCAGTCACATGAGCAATCAAATCGCCGTTTTTTGGGTGGCGGGGGCCAATCAAGTGATATTTATTCAAAAAAAAGGACGATGAAGTGTTAAGTGAAGCAATATCTATTAATTAAACCAAACATGATTTTCTGTCTGTGGCCCTTTAATTACTAGTAAAAAAAAATAAAAAATCATAAGCCACACCCACACAGACCACACCCACACAAACCATGCCCACACAGACCACGCCCACACAGACCACGCCCACACAGACAACGCCCACACATACCACACCCACACAGACCACACCCATCATCCCCCACCCTTCTGTGTGCCCCCACCTTTTTTTTTTTCTTCTTTTTTTTGTATACTGAATCGAGGCTCGTGAAAGAGCTAACATTTACTTCACAAACAAATCAACCAGACAAACAAAATATATAAAAAGAGGGAGCAGAAGACAAGATGGGGAGAGAAGGGGAAGCACACAAACACAACATTTGAGAGCAGGGAGATGTGTGGAAGGGAGAGGGCTTGGGGGGAGGAGGTGTGGGAAGGGGGGGGGGGGAGGGAGAAGTATAAAACACAATGACACCAAGGACTTCCAGGACAGCAGTTGGTATTTCAAAAAAGTGGAATTGGGGTGAAATTAGCGGGGGTAGAAAAGATCAAGGTTTTGGATGGGGGAAGATAAGAGAAGGTGGTGAACAGCTGTTTTAAAGACCTGGAGGGTGGAGTGGGATTGAAGAGAGTGAGGGAGTTTGTTCCAGAGGCAGGAGAAAAGAGGAATGAAGGAGTGAAGGTGAGCAGAGAGTCTTGATTTTGGCAGTTTAACCCTAAGAGGGTTGCAGGCAGATCTTGTGCGACCTGTAGGAATATTTGCGGGACAGAGCCCAGAGAGAGCTGGGGGGGCAAGGCCAGAGAGGAGTCGGTAGAAGACGGAAAGACCACCAACCTGCCTGCGGTGAGTGAGTGAGAGGCCCTTGGAGTTAGCTTCATCGCGGGAGATTCCAATGATTCTGAATGCTTTGGTTTCAACAGCGTGAAGACGAGCTAGGTGTGAGGCGGGAGCACCAGCCCAGAGGGGAGAGCAGTATTCCATTGAGCTGCGGATGAAAGCCTTGTATGTGGTGAGGAGCTCAGGTGTGCCAAGGAAGGACTTCGCACGACGGAGGATGCCCAGTCGGCGACTGGCTTTGGAGGCCAGATTTGAAATGTGGTTTTCCCAGGAAAGATCATGGCAGATCGTGAGACCCAAAAGCTTGAGTGACAGAACTTCTTGGAGAGGATTATTCAGAAAGTGGATGGGAGGGTTGTCCAGTCGGTCTTTTCGGAGAGACATCGTAAGAGTGTGAGATTTGTCAGGATTGAAAGACATGTTCCACTTGTTTGCCCAGTCTGTGATTTTGTCCAGGTCTTTAGAGAGTGAGGAGGCTGCAGACTGTCAATCTGAGGGATGAAGAATGGAGTGACAGAGAGTAGAGTCATCAGCAAAGAGAGAGAGAGGATTTTCAAGAGAGTCAGAGAGATCATTGATGAAGACCAGAAAAAGCACAGGGCCCAGAACACTGCCTTGGGGAACTCCAGCCTGAACAGGAAGAGGAGATGAGAGAAACCCATTCAAGGCCACACGTTGACTACGACTAGAGAGGAAGTCCGCCAGCCATGCGTGGAGATTTCCCTGGATACCAAAAGAGGAGAGTTTGGTGAGCAGAGCGGGGTGCCAGACCGTATCGAAGGCACATGATATGTCAAGGGAGACTGCTCTAATTTCCTGTTTGGCATTGAGGACCTCCATCTATTGTTGATGGAGATCCTCAATGCCAAACAGGAAATTAGAGCAGTCTTGATCCTTGATCCTCCACCCCCCTCATCCCACCCCCACTTTCCCCACACACACAAGGGGAGTGGAGGGGTGGGATGAGGGGGGTGGAGGATCGTTGGCAGGGGCGCACTTCCCCCTTCTTTTTTCCTTTATTCTCTTTTTATAATTAAGAATTAAATCATTGTAGGCAAAGCAAATATAATCATATAATATTGAAAACATAAAAATCCTTATATTATCAAAACATTTTTCTTGAGGTATATATTCAGCTTCTTCCCAGCACAAGCCATCAGCTTCTTCCCAGCACAAGCCATCAGCTTCTTCCCAGCACAAGTCAAAGACACCAGATGTATTTAGGTTTTGAATCCCTTTCTGTTTAAGACAAGAGGGGAGAGAAAATATAAATATAGGGTGAAGCAAGGAGAAGGTAAAGTGGGTGAGAATATATAATAAATAAACCATACCTCTAAAAAATCGAGCTTGGTGTTAAGGTCATCGAGCTGAAAATTTAGAAAATCACAGGTTGGGAGTAAAAAAACCACTCTTTGGGATCTCGAAATAATCCCAATCACAGTTGTGGTCTTCGAGGTTGTGGTCATCGATCTCAACTCTCATCTCTGTTAATGAAGGGTTTGTTTGAGGTGTTATATTCTGTTTAAAAAAAGAAAGAAAAAACATGAGGAGAAATGATTAAAAGATACACCGTATTGTCAATAAATAAATAAATGTCAGCTCCCATTTATTGGTGCCAGTCAGAGAGATGAATAATGAATTACCAGGGGTAGACTCTGATGGTGGTTTTGAACAAGAGACAACATCTCGTCTGTGTCTTCTTTGAGGTTAGTACTACACACAAAATAAAAAAAGAGAAATTACTGCGCTGAAGGAAGCCAGACAAAACATCACACACATTCTAAGGCAGCCTCATTTAACATCAACGTATTTTATTTTGTATCATACCTTCCACATGAATCTTCTAAGAACGGTGAAACATTGAATTCATTCAGAGACCTCCATCTGGGAGGCAGGTTGTTCACACCCATATTCAGTTCGTTGTGAAACTCTTGAGAAACAACTTGAAATTCTGCCAGGACCTCATTTAAAGTATTCCATTCCTCATGAAGGTCATTCGCATTGCTGTAATAAAGAGAAAAAATAAATAATTAGTTATATAATTAATCACATACAAAGCTCTCATTAACAGTGTTTAACACCAAACGAAACTTACCAATATCCTGGTGAGTTAATATATTTTTCATCAGAGGAAAGACTGGAATAAGACAAGTTGGCGCTCATCTTCGTCGATTCGCAATGTTTAAAATTGAACTGAACACGGCTTTTTATAATGTCAAATGTATTTAGGGAATTGAAACTGCTTGTCTGTGTTTCGGGGAAACTCAGGGCGTGTGTGTGTGAAAAACAGGAAACAAAACAATGAATAATTCTGGGAAGGGATCCAAGTTATACAACATGTCATTTCTCAAAAGTGAAGGGAATTAATGAGAAAAGGTTCGAGTATGGTTAATGTCATCCCTGTCTTTTTTTCTTTCTTTCTATTATATAAATGATAGAATCAAGTATCAACCAGACTAAAGAGTGGAGGTGTAATCAACCTTGGTATATAAATGGAAAACATAACGAATGTGAAAAATATCAAATAAGTCTTATTGAAAAGGCAACTGGTAAAAAAGTTCACAAAACAAATAAGAGAATTAATTTAAATACCGGTGAGTTGGGTAAAAAAGATGGAAATTTGTAGGATCGTTGTTTGAGTGGTTTAGAGTCTGAACAACAATTAATCAATGATATTAAGAGTAAAAGGTCCATAAGACCCAGGGGGGCAGGAATAGAGGTGTTAAGGGGAAATGAAGAAATGTGAGGGAGAGATGAAAATTTACATGTCAGTGAATGGAGAAATGAGGGTGGTCCAGGAACAACATTTTTCCTCTACTCTAGTGCTTCAACCTTATCTCTACCATGTTTTTCCTTGTATAGGTTTAATAATGTTTTAAAATCGGTAATTAGCGCTTGTTCTAAATGAGAAATATCATCCAATTTCTTCTTGGTTAATGTTATATACAGACTTGGCATTTAATATGGAATATATATTTTTCTCGACTTGGGTTTACTTTCTGAACTCGGTATATCAATCTGGTGAGTTTCTTTCATGCTTCGGTGATTTCTTTGTTAAAAGAACCATGTCACTGATTGTCTGTCGCAGCAAGAAGTCAATAACAGGATTATATCACAGGTGGCGTGACAAAATGTACGGACAGGTACATTTGACGATTGGCTTCACAATCGGGTATATAAGGGTTGTTGCGTTCTGTATTAGTGGAAAACAACTGCACGTCTACAAAAGTTATTGCCGCTTCCCCTGGAGATGGTCCGTCAACTCGACAATGCTGTTTGTCATTTAGTGGTGAGTAGTGTATATATGTTGCTTCTGGGACACTCTCATTTTCCCATTGACTTACATGTTAATTTTTCCCCTCCCTCATTGCCCCTAAACACCTCTATTTCTCTCACCCTGTTCTTTACGAACCTTCTAACCTTTTTAATGTTATCCTTATTCATTAGTCCACTTAAACAATGGTCCTTCTGTGTGAACCTGTGATCCTTCTGACCTTATGGACCTTTTAACCTTTTACTCTTAATATCATCTGGTGAATCATCTTTGACCCACTCAAACAACGACCCTACAAATATTTGTTTATGCGTGGGAAATAATTTAATTCTCTTGCCACTCCCTTCACCATCTAATATATTAACAAAAAAGATGTTTGAGTTTGGTTCTTTATTAAGATATTTTAACTGAGCTAAGATAAAATGGTAAACCTCCCTCAATGTTCTTGTTTGAGCGCCTCCAGTGCCACATACCATTTTTAAATTAAAGTATATATTTTCCTGGCAACCATCAAAGTTTTCCGTCCACTCAAAAATGTTTCCATCTTTTTTACCCAATTCACCGGTATTTAAATTAATTCTCTTATTTGTTTTGTAAATTTTTTTACCAGTTGTCTTTTCAATTATACCGATTTGATATTTTTCACATTCGTTATGTTTACCATTTATATACCAAGGTTGATTACACCTCCACTCTTTAGTCTGGTTGGTACTTGGTTCTATCATTTATATAATAGTAAAAAGGCGGCGGTAGCCCGTTAAAATCCCTAACCCCCCTTTTTAACTTATCACTTATATACTTATATAACCATAAGGGAGACTATCAATTCCATTTTCTAAAATAAACCTCTTATCATCAAAAGCCCCCAATGCTTTCTTATTCACCTCTTCTGAATATAATTTATGTTTATAACTTCTTATTCCATTAATCTTTCTAAACTCTTCTTTCTTTGTTGTTAAACAGTTATAATAATCCTTAAAGTTTATTGTTTCTTTAATGACATTTTTCTTTATGCCTTTTAACTTCTTATCAGTTTTTTCAACGTTATTCACAATGTATTTATAAGCATAAGCCTTAGACCTCAATCCCACAAATTCACTCATGACATTTCCTCCTAATTCATCCTTAAACTTTCCAATCACCTTTTTATTTTTAGAAGAGAACAACTCACTCTCTGGACTGTAATTACTAGTGTCATAGATATTAATGTCCTTTTTCATGTCTGAATAAACATCATCAGTATTAATTTGCAAAATAAAACTATCTGTATCCATATAAAGTAGATGAACATCATTTTGATATTTCTTCCTCAAGTTATTATAAAAGTAATCATACATTAATGACTTTGATAAATCAAGAATTGATGTTCCAATATAAATAGGTTTGTCCATTTCAATACTCTCTTTAATCAAATGGATCGCACAAAAGTTCTCAGTAAAGACCTCAGCTCTAGTAAAACTCGGTCTATTAATTAATTTTGATGCTTGTTTCCAAGATGTTGATAGTCTGATATTTTGTCTTTTTCTCACATTTTCCATGGTCTTACCAAAGACCGCATTATTCATCAATTTATAAAAGTCTTTCTCAAAATCTGTTTTTGACTCTGTTCTTCTTTGTGTATTAAAATCAATGTACCGCTTCAACCAATGACTTTGATTGAACTTTAGAACCCTATGGATCTTCTCTACTCTTAGACCTTTTGATAAATATTGTCGCAAATTTCTTTGGTGTAGAACATAATTTTTCTTGTTATATAATGTAGTAAGTAATTTTTCTGTTGATTCACCTATATTAAATGATTGTTGATAATCACTTAACCACTCCTTCTTTGGACTTTCCTTTTCACAAGCAAATGGGAGATCTTTGTGTAGGTTATGAAGTTCCTCTGGATATTTCAAATCGACCTCAAAATAATAACCAACCTTTGAATCATCCAATTCTTTTTGTGTAGAGATACATACATCTTGTAAAACCTTTTTGTAATCTTTTTCCTTTACCCATCTAAGTTTTCCATAAGGAAGAGCCTGAGACATTGCCCAGCCATACAGGTTGTTCGCATCATAATACATCAAGTAGGAGCTCTCTACCGATGGATCATAATTTGGAATGTACTTGTTATTTGCTTTAGCATATCTCTTTGAACAGACTTGTGAAATTCCTCCTCTCTTTGCCTTTTCAATCATCAAAAGCATATCAACATCGGTTATCAAATCCAAACCTTGTTTTGTCATTTTTAACATCGTGCTCCAAGCCAATCCAGGAGCAGTGTAATAGTGAGCAGGATCCAATCCATATCCAGAATGACAGATTGTTCTGAAAGCCTCAAACACATCAGCCAACAAAAGCACATCAGTTTTGAGGTACAAATCGTGATACTCACCAAGATTCTTAATGTTATATTTTTTCCAAACATTTTGTGCGTGTACATAATCTTTATCAGATATATGACTATTATTTAATTTGTTATAGAAATTTTCTTTTAAAGGAAGTTGTGTTTCATTGAATCTCTCAAATGAGTCCATATAGTCATAGGGGTAAATTCCCTTTTGTGTTCGAAAATCTTTATCTAAAAAATACTCTGAAAGACATGGAAACTCTTTTAGATTTTGAACCAAGTTAGCCAATGGACTTGCCATGAATTTAAATGTATCAAGAAATCTGATATGAGTAATAGGAGATGTGTGAATTGTTTTTGTGAATGAAATGTATTTCTGAGCCGTGTTTGGAATTGCTGAGATACTTCCAGAAGTCTTTGAGAGTTCCTTGATAAATAGATGTGTATCATAATGAGTGTTGTTATGAAGAAAGACAGGAATGAAAGAGGGGAGTTGATAATTAATATTACAACTTTGATGAGCCGGACCTCTATATTTACCAGTGAGATGACAATGGTCTCTAACCTTTAGACCTTTACCAATTTTCTCCTCACAAATATGACAGACATTGTTTTTTATAAATTCCCTTTTTTCTTTACTTGTTAAGGACATTGGTTTATTGGTTTCTCTCATTATCTTGGTTAATCGAACACAGTCTTTTTCGAGTCGTTTCACAAACTCCTCTGGGGTATTTGAGCCTCTATACATCTCTAACTTGTTATATTTATCACCAACGGATGATTTGATATAATAACAAAAACCACAAGGAGTATGTTTTTGATATTTATTTGTGTATGATTCTTTTGGATCTGGAGAAGCAGTATCAATTTTTTCTAAAATACTTTCAAAATCAGCATATATAACAAATGGATGTTTTATTGTTTTCTTTTCATCTTTGAATGTGATCTTTGAGTCTTTTTTAGGCATGTTGATTACCGTTGATTTATGTTCACCACAATAATTTGAATGTTTATCTAATCTTTCTTGTGTATGGAAGAAGTTAAGACAACGCATACAAATATATATTTTATTTGTTCTTTTACATACTTGTGGTTTTATTAATTTTGTAATATCTTTGATGTATGTATAATGTGAATTTTCGTCTGAATTAAAATATAGAAGATTAATATGAGTTTGTTTACAATTGTCAGAAAGCTTTAAAACCTGAATGTTGTTTGTTTATGTTAGACCATAAACATTAACTGATAAATTATTCAACTTTTCAAATTTAGGAATATCATTTAAAGTCATCGGAAACTTTAGATCTTTCGTATTTAATGTATTCTCATATTTTTTATAATGAGATACTCTTTCATCATGAAAATGTGGAGGATGTAAGTGTGCTAGAATAGACCAGAGAAAACATTTATTGTCTTTATTTTTGATATTGATAACTGCTTTTCTATTTTTGATAACACTGGGTAAATCAATGTAAGAAGAAGCTTTTAGAGGATCTGATTTAAGAATATGAATGTCTATGTAAATAATTTTTCCTATATTGAATCCACTTCCTACGATTGAATTATCCATATCTTGCTCTTGTTTAATAACTTCATCATAGACTCCTGATGTTTTAAAATCTTGATATGAAGATATAAAGTGTGGCTCAGTTCTCATGTATGGTGTATCTATAACTCCTTCGTCCTTTGTCATTTCTAATTTTACTCCCATATAAAATTTAAGTGGTTTCATTTCTTTAAGTGTTTTTTCAATCAACGTTTGAACAGCAGGTTTAACTATTTCTACAGCATCAACTATAGACTCTGGTTCAGGAGGTTTGAAGTTAAAGACTCTTATTTTAATATGTCCTTTGAATGCACCATCAGAGTTTTTAATAGTAAACAATTTTGACAAGTGTTTGTTAGTTTTAAGATGGGCTTTAAACCCCTTCTTGAGGATGGTTGTTTTACAGACCTTACAATGTTTTGTTTTAGGTGGAAGAGGGGAACGTTTGTTAAGAATGTTGTATGTTTTGCGGTGAGAATATGTTGTTAATAATATTTTACTTCCTTCTCGCAAGTATCACAATAAACCATATTTATAGCGTGAGAAAACGTGGTGTTTTATATATATCACTGTGCTTAAAATAAAACACTTTTGAGCTTTACAGCTCCGTTTTATATATATCGCTGTGCTTAAACTAAAACACTTTTTCACTCAGAATCATCTAAGTCATAACTATCACATGAATACTCAGAATCATACTCAGAGTCATCAATAAAGCTACTCTCATAACTATCATTTGAGCACAAACTATTAGTATCATAACTATCATCTGTGTTCAATGAAATACTATCATCACTATCGTCCGAGTTCAATGAAATAGTAAAATCTTCACTGCTGTAATGACTCATATTTAATTAGCAGAAAAAACCTTTCCATCTATACCAATCTACTTTCTTTCATTAACGGATTCAATCTCTACATTTTTAATATCAAAAGTTATCTTTAAATAATCTCTAACTATCATAGAACGAAATGACATTTCACCAGAAATATTAACATCATTCATTTTACTTAGATCTACACCCTTTGGATTACTAAAGTAAATACAAATTTCTCCACGAGTATTGTTGATGGTCTTATCATTCTTTTTCAAAGTATCGTGGTCAATCACTTTTTCAAGCTTTGAATAAATTGCCAGGAGTAGAGGAGAAACTTTTGTTAGATTTACTTTAATGGATGTCTTTCCAGGTATAGTTAGAGCTCTTCCTTTAAATGAAATAGAGGGGCTCATGTTATTTTCCATAACTGGTTTTACCCAAAAATTTCCATATTTATCTTTGTTCAATTTAACATCTTTGACATATTTTTCTATATCTTTCACCGAAGTAGAGATTGATTGAAATTTGTCTTTTGTGCTTTGAAACATTGTATTTATTAATGAATAAACTTGCATTTAGTTTAAGTAAAAATTTACCACATAAATATGATAAGTTCTGAAGGATATTTAGAATTTCCAGACTCTCCATATGATAAATTAGAGAATTGTCCAGCTTGTGATAGAGTGGGGCTTAATGATGAGGATTCATATAAACAATGTTTATTCTGTGATTATATTCTAATTAATGATAATAAGAAATATAAAAAAACATATCACTCTTTTAAATTAGAACCAAAAATGAATTACTTTACAAGATTAATAAGAGAGATGAATGTTAAGCATTATGGTGATAATACACCATTTCTTACAAGGAAAGAGACTCTTTGTATTGAGGAAATGTATAAGGGTTTAATGATATTTATTATTCAAAATAATTTTAATGGAAATGTTAATACAAGATACTACATAAATAAAATAATGAATTATTTTGAAATTAAACCCGAACTCAGGATAAAATATAGAGTTTCTAAAATAGCTCAAAAAAGGTTGGATGACTTGTTTTCCAAATATATAAATGAATGATTTTTTACCCGTTTGGGAAAATAAGATAAAATTTAATAACCATAAAAACATTCCAAATTCATTGAGATGTCTAATAGTTGGTTCAAGCGGATGTGGAAAAACCTGTTTGCTTTTAAAGATGCTCCTTACCCCCAACTTTTTAGATTATGATAATTTAATAATTTTTACGAAGTCAAGTTTTCAACCCGAGTATCAACTACTCTCACAGGGTTTTAATGCAGGTCTTAAAAAGGAAGACATTATCGGTTTATTTAAACTTCAAAACAAACTAAATGATTATAACATTGAGGATATAATACAACTATTTTGTGATACACAGAAACCTAAACCAAAACCCATAACTTGTATTCTCAGTGATAATACGGATGATATACCTTCACCTCAAGATTTAGATAAATCAAAAAAGAACCTTGTCATCTTTGATGATTGTGTTAATGAGAGAAACCAAACAGTAATGGATAGCTACTATACAAGAGGGAGACATTCTTCTTGTAACTGTATTTATCTTAGTCAGTCATATTTTCAACTCCCTCGACGCTCAATAAGAAACAATGCTAATACTTTTATTTTATTTAAGTTAAATTCATTAGATGTAAATAATTTTTGGAGAGATAATTGCTCTACGTTATGTAGTAAAAAAGAATTTGAAAATTATATGAAACACACGATTGGAAAATATAAATATATTGTTGTGGAACAAGATGAGATATTAAAGGATGTATTTTTATTTTAAACATAATTACATATATAAATGACAACAATTATTATTAACCTTGTGGGTAAATCTGCTTCTGGAAAGAACTTTCATAAATCTAAACTCTTGAATAGTAAAAATGAAAAGATTGTAAGTTTTTTTTAAAAACACCCTATGATTCGTTTTGTGAGTACTACAACCAGAGCAAAGCGACCAGGAGAAGTAGAAGGGAAAGATTATTACTACATTTCAATGGAGGAACATATGCGATTGAGGAACGAAGGTCAAATATTTGAGGAGGTCTCTCTTGGTTCGACAAAATATTCACATTGTAAGAGTGAGTTAAATAAAGTAAAATCTAATGGTCTTGGGATTTTAGAAACTAATCCTGAAGGAATGAGACAAATTATTAAACAATTGTGTGGTGATGGAGTTAAGATTTTATCATTCGGTTTTGATATCGATGAGGAGACTCAACGCAAACGTATGAAAAGCAGAGATACAAGTATTAGTGAAGAAGAAATAACAACTCGTATTAATACCAATAAAGAATTTGATGAAATATTTAAAGAAAAAGATTTATTTCAACACATTTACTATAATGACAAAGAAAAGGAAAATTTTCCCATTGACCTTTACAATTCATGTAATGATATTTTTCAATAAATAAATACAGAAAATGAATACCGAAGAAAGAGCAAGAAAGTTTAAAGAACATCAAGAGTTGGTTTCAAAAGTTGTACACAACAGGAAGAGATAAAGAAGAAACGGAGACAGAAACTAACTGGTGAAGAAGCCTTTGAAAGAAAACAAGAGAAATTTTTTAAACCGCTTTTAAAAACTCAACACCCTACAGTTCCCACTGTAGAATTTACTCCGAAAAAACTTCAAATGCTCAAAGATTTTAGTCAGATAACAAAACAAGAACTTGGAAAATTAGAATATAATGATGAAGAATTATTTCAGAAACTTGAGGAGGTAAATCAACCCCCTAATTATGTAGTGGAAGCTCTTCAAAACAATGAATATTTGGCAGATTCAAAAACCAGAGCAGGTCTCATTCCAACAGAAGAACCAGCAGTGTTCCATCTTGTGAAAGAAAAGGTATTGATATTTAATGATGAATTGATGTTCTTGAGTTCTACTCAACCAAATGTTTAATTAACTCCAAGATTAATGTTTCTTCTAACAAACCCCGGATTCAGCGGTTCAAAATATTTTGAGGAACCACTTGATATGGAAAGAGAGGAAGATAGGGTATATATTGAGTTGCTAAATGCACTTGATTATGGAGTTTCTGTTGCTGGTAAAAGTAAGAAGAATGAGAAGGAGAAACATATTATTGATGCTTTAAGTAAGCTTGGTTCGGGTGTTAGTTTTCTTCCAAATGACCCATCACAATTAGTTAATAGGCTATTATTGTTGTTAGGTAGTAAGAAGGCTGGAAACAACAATTGTTTTAATGAATCCTCAGCCATTTTAGATCAGTTGATGAATATGAAAATAATTAATAAATGTCAATACAAAGATATTTTATTAGATATTAAATAAGATGAGAAGCACAATTCTTAGTTTTAATTTCACAACGAGCGATTACACAGCTTCATTCCCTTACCCACAACAACTTGACCCCCTTACCTCATATGAGGCATCTTTATTGTCGATGGAAACTTATAATACCTTGTTTAATATCACAGAGAAAAACAACAAGTTTAGTTATAATCCAGGAAGTGGATATAAAACTATAACCGTTTCACCTGGAGCTTACGAAATTTCTCAAATATCTTCAGAAGTCTCTCGCCTTATGAAAGAAAAAGGTGATGAACCAAAAAATATTGTAATAGATATTCAAAAACACACTTCAAAATCAACTATTAAACTTAAAAATAATTATAAAGTTGATTTCACGATTGAAAATTCGTTTAGAGAGCTATTGGGTTTCTCTTCAAAAAAGATTGAAAATAACGGGACGTTTTACAGTGATAATGTTATCCAAATATCCTCCGGTATAAATTCAGTATTAATTCATTGTGATTTGATTGATGGTGCTTATAACGATGGAATAAGAACAAATACAATATTTTCATTCAGTGCATACTCAACCCCGATTGGTTATAAATTTAATATGGAACCAAAAAATCTTGTCTATTTACCTGTCAGGAAAAACCATATACAGAGTAAATTTTAGGATAACCGACCAAGATAATCGTATGATGTCCTTTAATGATGAAATTATATCCATCAGAATTCACCTACGTGAAGTTTTTCAATAAATAAATAATGGTTATTGTGAGAAAACATGAGTTGGGAAAATATAAAATAATTACAGGGGAGGGCATGTACCTTTCACCATACTATACAAGGTATGTGGGTAGAGGATACTATAAACCAAAGAGACAACGGGGTGTGGGTCATCAATTTCGAAATAAAGGAGATGGGATAATTGATACTCTAATGGGTATTGGTTCAACCATCCTTAAACATAAAGACCTAATTGGTTCAACTGCTTCTGCCGTGGGTTCAGTTGCGGGTGCTATAAAGAGTATAAAAGATGCTCAAAAGGAGTCTCATAAATTACAAGCAATCAAAGAAATAAAAAAAGGTAAAACTCAACTATCTTCACAAGAACGACAAAAAATCATTAAAATACTTGGGTCAGGGTTTCAACAATTTTAATGCTATATAAATTCAAGTATGGAAGCGATTGATAGTATCTATGATTTGGATGATACAATTATCATTTCAAACTCCACGAAAAAGGAAGACTATTTTAAGGTAAATGCTATAACAGGAACAGACTGGAATTCAAACGGAACAAAAAGTTTTGAAATAAATAATCAACAAACTTACTTGAATATAGCTGATAGTTTCTTGCTGTGTAAATTTAAATTCACTAAGGCTGCGAATAATACTAATGCTACACTCGTAAATGATTTCTTCTGGAAAATGTTTGATAGTGTTCGCCTGTATATTGGAACACAAGAGGTTGAAGCGGTTGATTATGTCTCTGCTACATCTGAAATGATGAAATTTACACTATATTAGTTTGGTGATAGAATGGGTAAGGGAGCTGTTGAAGGTTTTATTCCTGATATGTCAACGGGTACAAACACAGACCCTGGTTATAGTCAAAGGAAGGCAATGTATAATGATGACACAAAACCAGAGAATAGTTTTACCGTAGCAGTACCTCTGAAAGGTATATTTGGATTTTGTGATTATGACAAAGTTTTGTATGGTCTTAAAATTAGATTTCAACTACAAAGGAATGATAATGTAAATAGGTTGCTTTTTGGGGTTGAAAATGCTTTTGGAGACGACAATAAATTTGTTATTAATGATTTGTGTTGGGATATCAGTGAATATACTCCTAATCTTAAAACGGAAGAGATGTTAAATAGAAGACTTAACTCAAAGAAACCGCTAAATGTATCATACCTTAAAAGAAGATGTCAACACGTTAAACTGGAACACACTACCTACACTTGGAATTTGGGTGTTCTTCAAGGAAAGCCACGATACCTCTGGCTCATTTTAAAAAAACCAGATGGAGAGGACGGTACTAATAAGAATAATGCGCTGAGTGATAATGCAAAGGTGAAACAACTTCGGGTTTCTCTTGATGGCACATTTTATCCGCGAGATAGATTGGAAATTGATTGGGAAAAAAATGATTATGCGGAAGCCGACAAGTCTTACCAAAAGGTGTGTGAAAGCAACGGTAATAATGATCCTATTTTGGATATGGTTGCGTTTCAAAAACTTTATACAATCTATGCAATTGACCTGAGTTCTCAAAAGGAAACTATAAAGTCTAATCGAGTGGATACTTCTCTATACATTGAAAGAGGGGAGAGTGAAGAGGTTAATGCATATTGTTTGCTTTTGGAGGAAACAGAATTACAGATTAATACAGATAATGGTGTTATGATTAATATCACATAGGTTTTTTCTCATAAATAAATGGTTGGGGTATATGTTAATCAAATCAATCTTAATAAATTAACATCTTGTATTCAAAATCAAAAGCCTTGTATTATTAATGTTAATACAATTCAAAGAAAAGGAGCTGTAAGAATTGATGTTTTACTCTCACACACACAAGTAAAAACACTAAATGATGTTGGATCACTTAAAATTAAAATGACGAAACCTATGTTAAAGAAATATTCAATAGACGAGTCAATAGGAGGATTTCTCCCGTTTCTAATTCCATTATTTGCTGGTTTAAGTGCGGCGGGAGCATTGACTGGTGGTATTTCAGCAGCGGTAAAAACTGCTAACGAAAGGAAGGCACAACTAAAAGCTCAAAAAGAATTGGAAAGACATAACAAGGAGTTGGAGAAACAAATTAGTGGAAGTGGTGTAATTGTAGATTTTGCTCAAAAACTTGAAAGTCTACCTGATAAAGGTAGATTGTTGGTTGGAGATATGCTTTCCTCTATCGCTCAAGCGGGTGTTAAACTAACTAAACGGGGTAATGGATTGTATCTTTCTCATAAATAAATGGATAAATGGTTTAAACAATTTGGAAAGAATACAATGTCAAATATAGAACTAGCTAAGTATTGTAAAACACTAAAAATTGATAATGTGGTTATTTGTATGAGAGATGAATTAATACATATAAATAAGAATACAAAGAATATTATTATGAATTTAGACACACAGAATGGTTCTCATTGGGTTTGTATTCATAATAGTCAGGATAAATATTATTTTGATAGTTATGGTATGCCACCACCTGTTGAAGTAATACAATTCTTACAGAATGGTGTTTATCAAACATTTCAAGTTCAAGAAATTAATTCTAAATGTTGTGGTCAATTATGTTTATATGTATTATTTCAACTCAACAATAATGAAAATTTTTATGATATTTTTAATCTAATATAAATGACATGTTGGAAAAGTTGGTTCTATCTTTGGAAAATCCTCTCAGGATATTGATTTATCAATTATTATACAAAGGCACAGGCTGAACGACAAAAAGATAGTGTAAGTAAAAATATTAATATGAAGAATACTTATAAATTAATCAATTATCCAAACCCTACAGATGCAAATGACTTCATTAGATTTAGTGATTTATCACAATATATATTTTTAAAGAAAACAGCACGTTTTGTTAAACAAGTAAAATTTACAACCACAACACCTGGTTATACTGACCATACACCTTTCCTCATTGAATTTAACTACCTGCTTACAATTGAATTTTATAAAGAAGGACATATAGTTAATATGCGAATTAATAAATGGGGGTACGATATGCCTGATTTAGGGTATAATTGGTTTTTTTCAATAAACATAGAAGACCTACATGATTTGAATCAGTCTCGTAAAGAAGACTATTATCCACTTGGTGAGGATATGGATTTATGTGGAAGTACAATTAATAAACAACAAATACATGGTTTTAAGAAAAGAAAAATATATGATAGTATAGCGATGGTTAGCATGACAAAGAAGGAAGGTCATGAGATAAGGATAGAAAGCCGAGGAATACAAACCGATTTGGTAGTGGGAAGATGGGGTGGTATTACCTGTCATAATATTAATCTCACATATATTTCTGATACATAAATGGCAGGAAGAAGACTACAAGAGAATTATAATTTTTGTATTCAAGGATACCTACAAGAAAAGGGTGCTCGGTATTACATACCTTATGATTTGGAGCATATACATGGGAATTTTGTCATAAAAAACTGGCCTTATACTGATATTGTTAAACCCACAAATAGAGACTTGTTTAAAGTATTAAATAAAAATGAACTTCTCAAAGTTATGAAATATAAAACTCTTTTAGAAATCGTCAACAAATCTTATTGGTATCCTATTATGAGAAAAATAATTATAGATACAAGAATATCTCAAAATCCAGATGAGTATATGTATAATATTCTTTGGGGTTTAAACTCAAGGGTAGCAAGGGATGAGGAAGGAGTTGAAGAAGAGAAGGAGAAAAGAGAGAAAAGAGAGAAGGAGGAGAGGGAACAAAGAGAGAGAGAGGGAGGAGAGGGAGATGGAAATCAGAGCGATTCAAAAAAGAGTGGATGTATTACAGGAAGAAGATCAATCTCAACTCACCGAAGAGGAAAATAAAGAAAGAATGAATGCTGTGAAAATATTGATATCAAAAATTGCTAAGATAAATGAGGAAGGAGTTAAAGAAGAGAAGGAGGAAAGAGAGAAAAAGGAGAAGGAGGAAAGGGAGAAAAAGGAGGAGGAGAGGGAGAAAAAGGAGAAGGAGGAGAGGGAGGAAAGGGAGCAAAGAGAGAGGGAGGAAAAATATAAAAAGATGGAAATCAGTGAGATTCGTAAAAGATTGAGTGTATTACAGCAAATAAATCAATCTCAATGCACCGAAGAGGAAATTAAAGAATTAACAACTCTTATGAAGATAATGGTTTCAAAAATAACAACGTCAATGTCTTCAATTTCAGGGAGGAGATTTAAACGAGAAAGTGGTGAAGAAGAAGAAGAAGGAAAAGATTATGTGATTGATGATGTTGGTGTCATTGACTTTAGTTAGTTTTTATTTGTAAATAAATGGAGGAGAGAGTGAAGGCATTCCTTAGGATTCTTTATGTTTTAAAAATAAAGATTGAAATGTATATGTTGAAAACCAAAAAGGTTTTGATACTCTGTCGGAATTTTTCTGATAAATAAATATGAGTTATTGTCTCAAATGTAAAAAGAAAACTAAATCTAAAAATATCTCTTATGTTAAAGCTAAAAATAATAGAGTTTATCAAAAAGGAATATGTCAAGTATGTGGCTCTAAAAAGTGCCAATTCATCTCTCCTAAAAGAGGAGGAGACATACAAAAGTTTCTGTCAGGAAGTAAATTTACAACTGGAATTCCAGGGGAATTACACCTTCCAGGGTATTCTTTCTGTGGTCCAGGAACAAACTTGGATAAAAGATTAGATGAGGCTGACAATCCTAAATCTTGGTCTAAACCTATAAATAGGGTTGATGAAGTGTGTATGAAGCATGATATTGCTTATGGGAAAACCGCTACATTGGATGAAAAACATGAAGCAGACAGAGAAATGTTATATAATTTGTCTTTGATACAAAATCCTACATTGAGAGAGAAAGTTGATAGGTTTATTGTTTAAAAAATGATAAGTGTCAAATTGAAACTTGGTCTTGGTTATTCACCCTCAAAAAACTATTAGACTCCAATGATGTTATCAAGACTGAGGAGCTTTTGGCTAATGAATTACACAAACCTATAATCACAAAGTTTAAAAGAAGGAAAGTTTATTCTAAATACACCGACCACATATGGTCTGCTGATTTAATTGAATTGAATAATGACAGGGGATACAGGTATGCTTTAACCGTTATTGATTTGAGGAGTAGATTTGCCTGGGTTGTCCCTTTAAAAAATAAAAGGGGTGATACTTTAATGTTAGCCTTTAAGCTAATATTTGATCGGGATAAAAGGAAACCAAAGAAGTTATGGACTGATGAGGGAACAGAGTTCTATAACAAAATATTCATGAAATTTCTTAAGGGGAAGGGTATTAAATTATACAGCACCTTTAATGAAGGAAAGGCAGTTGTTATTGAGCGTTTTAATCGTACTTTAAAAGAGAAATTATATAAAAAATTCACACAACTCGGTTCTCAAAAATGGGTGTATTTAATTCAGGATATTGTAGATAATTACAATAATACAGTTCATTCATCAACAAAATCAAAACCATCAGAAACATTTACAAAATTAGAATATGAAAAGGAGATTAATTTGAGAAAGCCCAAGTTTAAAGTTGGTGATATTGTAAGAATATACAAATGGAAAAGTCATTTTGAGAAAGGTGAAACACAAAAATGGACTCGTGAATTATTTAAAATCATTGATGTAATGGATACAGTCCCTTGGACCTACAAATTATATGATTAAAATGGAGAAGAAATCTTGGGTTCATTTTACTCGCAAGAATTACAAAAAACACAAGTAAGCAGATAATACCCTTGAAAATAATAAATAAATAAATAAAATGTAATGGGGATACGTTTTTAAATCTGTGAACCCCAAACACAGAATCCTACAACTTTTTAGTTGGGGCTTAACTTTTGTGTGTGTATAATGGGGATACGTTTTTAAATCTGTGAACCCCAAACACAGAATCCCACAACTTTGTAGTTGGGGCTTAACTTTTGTGTGTGTATAATGGGGATACGTTTTTAAATCTGTGAACCCCAAACACAGAATCCCACAACGTTTCAGTTGGGGCTTAACTTTTGTGTGTGTGTGTATGTGTGAGTGAGTCATAATAATATACAAACCCTAACCCAACCCCATCCCTAACCCAACCCCATCCCTAACCCAACCCCATCCCTAACCCAACCCCATCCCTAACCCAAACCCATCCCTAACCCAAACCCATCCCTAACCCAACCCCATCCCTAACCCAACCCATCCCTAACCCAACCCCATCCCTAACCCAACCCATCCCTAACCCAACCCAATCCCATACCCAATCCCATCCCTAACCCAACCCCATCCCTAACCCAACCCTAACCCAACCCCATCCCTAACCCAACCCATCCCTAACCCTCACATTCAAAATCCCAACCCTAACCCAATCCCATCCCTAACCCAACCCCAACCCTAACCCTCACATTCAAAATCCCAACCCTAACCCAACCCCATCCCTAACCCAACCCCATCCCTAACCCTCACATTCAAAATCCCACCCTAACCCAATCCCATCCCTAACCCAACCCCATCCCTAACCCAACCCTAACCCAACCCCATCCCTAACCCAACCCATCCCTAACCCTCACATTCAAAATCCCAACCCTAACCCAATCCCATCCCTAACCCAACCCCAACCCTAACCCTCACATTCAAAATCCCAACCCTAACCCAACCCCATCCCTAACCCAACCCCATCCCTAACCCTCACATTCAAAATCCCACCCAAACCCTAACATAATCTTTCTTTTCTTCTTTTTTTAAATACGTATTTCTTTTTTTTTTTTTTCCTCTTCCCTCCAATTCTGTCTTTCAAGGCTTTCAAGTTTGAAGAAGTAGAAATGGGAAGAAAGAATTTTCCAGCATTTTCTTCCTCGAACTTTCTTGATATTGCTTAAATCAAGCGTCAGTAAATAAAGAACATTGTTCATTGCTTTAGAATCCAAAGAGTCTCCAAGAGGAACCCCACAGGTAGAGTCTCCAAAATAAAACCAACTTTCCAAGTTCCCAAGTTATAACCACATTCCTGTTGAGCTTCCAAGATAGGTATCACATTCCGAGTCATCAAAACAAAACCCCCATTCCGAGTCTCCAAAAATATAACCATCTTTCCAAGTCCCCAAGGTAGAACCACAATTTTCAGAAATATTGGGGGTTTCCGTGATAAGTCTCACATAGTATAACTGCGGACCATCAGGGAAAACTTCCCTTTCCCAATTTTTTAGGGTTTCTATGATGTGTCTCACATAGTATAACTGCGGACCATCAGGGAGAACTCTCCTTGCCCAATTTTTTAGGGTTTCTATGATGTGTCTCACATAGTATAACTGCGGACCATCAGGGAGAATTCCCATTTCACAATTTTTTAGGGTTTCTATGATGTGTCTCACATAGTATAACTGCGGACCATCAGGGAGAACTCCCCTTTCCCAATTTTCAGAAATTTGTGGGTCTCCAATGTATGACTTGTATTCTGGCTCATCAAGGTAGAACTTGTTCAGTGGGTTTTGTTTTGATAACTCACAACAAGTATCATCATGGTAAAACTATTTTTCAGGATTTTGTGGATCTCCAAGGTATAACTCTTTGGCTGGGTCATCAAGGTAGAACTCGTTCTGGGGGTCTTGGTTGTTCAAAATGTCTTCAAACAAAAAAATAACTTCATCCCAAGTTGTGTTAAAAGCAGAATTTTCATTTCGTATCTCAGATACAATTTCCTGTGAAAGAAAATAACAATGTATTAATTTAATACAATATTTTTATTTGTATAAATCAAGCTCTATGAATATTAAAATAAACTTTGTTAACTCTTACATGAGTCTCATCTAAAAAAAAAAAATTAAAATAAATAATTAAATTAATAATTAATTAATTAAATAAATAAATAAATAAATAAACAAACTTACCTCCATTGATAAGAGGTTCGAGTCCAGTTCATCAATCTGAAGGTTGAGTTCTACACAGGTAGTAGGACTCCAAGGAATAGCAAAGTTATCCCATTCCATTTCGGCATAGTAGTCCATTCTCAAGTGAAGCAGAAAGCGTGTTTGAAAAAGCCTGTGTGGTCGGTGCCTTTGATAAGGACTGGGTGTGTCATTTCCTGTGGAAATTCCCTGGGCGTGTCTTAACTGGAAATGATGTGATGGGAATTCCCTGAAAATGATGTAATGTATTACCTGGAAATGATACAATGCTAAAGAGTTTATAAAGTGGGTGGGGCTTAGCAAAAGTGGGCGGGGCTTAGCAAAAGTGGGCGGGACTTAACAAAAGGTGGACGGAGCTTAACAAAAGGTGGACAGAGCCTACCAAAAAGTGTGTGGCACTGGAGGTGCTCAAACAAGAACATTGAGGGAGGTTTACCATTTTATCTTAGCTCAGTTAAAATATCTTAATAAAGAACCAAACTCAAACATATTTTTTGTTAATATATTAGATGGTGAAGAGAGTGGCAAGAGAATTAAATTATTTCCCACGCATAAACAAATATTTGTAGGGTCGTTGTTTGAGTGGGCCAAAGATGATTCACCAGATGATATTAAGAGTAAAAGGTTAAAAGGTCCATAAGGTCAGAAGGATCACAGGTTCACACAGAAGGACCATTGTTTAAGTGGTCTAATGAATAAGGATAACATGTCAAAAGGTTAGAAGGTTCGTAAAGAACAGGGTGAGAGAAATAGAGGTGTTTAGGGGCAATGAGGGAGGGGAAAAATTAACATGTAAGTCAATGGGAAAATGAGAGTGTCCCAGAAGCAACATATATACACTACTGTGGTGGCTTTACGAAATTCCGGCATGAAACAGCGTGCTATTGCTCGGCAGTATGGCATCACTCAAGGTCAGGTGTCAAAGATCCTGAAACGAAATGCTCAGAGGGGTGTCCCTACTCCAATACCGAGGTCAGGACGTCCCCGCAGAACCACAAGTATGGATGATCGCCAGCTGCACCGGTTAGTCCGCAATGGCCGTTCCAAGTCAGCTAATCGGCTTAGGGCTGCGTGGCAGCAACTGACAAATGTGCCTGTATCCAGAAGGCTAGTCAACCAACGACTGGCTCAAGCAGGCTATCGTGCCAGGCGTCCCCTGAGAAAGCCACGTCTGACCAGACAACACCGCCAGCGCCGATTGCAGTGGGCCAGAGAGCACCGTCAATGGCAGCCAGGACACTGGAATCACGTGATCTTCAGTGACAAGTCTAGATTTCTGGTCTATCGTCAATATGGCCGCATCCGAGTGCGCAGACATGTGCATGAAGCCTACAACGAAGATTGTATAGTGCCAAGAGTCCAAGCTGGAGGTGGTTGGGTGACCGTTTGGGCTGCTTTTCATGCAGGGGGCAAAACTGACCTGGTTATTCTGAATGGAAACCTGAACCAGTTCAAGCACAGGGCCATTCTGGAAGAAACATTGCTTCCATTTGTTTGTGTAGCCTTTCGAGGAAACTTTGTCTTCCAAGATGACAATGCACGGCCTCATCGTGCTCGCATGATCCAACACTTTCTTGCTGACCGTGGTGTAGAGCATATGGAGTGGCCTGCCATGTCCCCGGATATGGATCCGATAGAGAACTTGTGGGCAGTATTAACGCGTCAAATGGACAACTTGGACCAGCAGCCAGCCTCTGTGCGTGAATTGCAGCAGGCTATTGTAACTGCATGGCAAGCGATTCCTGTCCACACCTTGGCAAATCTCGTGAACAGCATGCCTCGACGTGTACGTGCTCTCCTGAATGCTCGTGGGAGGTACACGAAGTACTGAACTGTAATTTTACTGTCTGTAATCCCAGTCGTAATTTAACTTTTGTTTTTGTTAAAATAAAATTTTGGCTAATGTGCAAAAGAAAGAGATACTTCTGGAAAACGCACAGAAGTTTAACACGGTATTGTCCGTGAATTGAGTTCGATATCAGTTTACATCACTTTCAAGGATCAATTTATTTGCTTCGAAATGTCAAATGTGGTTTTTGTTTCTTTTAAAGGTCACATTAACAAAATCTAGAATAATTTCAACATAATTCCAATGAACTTTTGGTTCTAAGTCATCTTGAAAAGTAAGTTCACGCCCACAAAAAAAATATTCCATATTAAATGCCAAGTCTGTATATTAGATTAATATTACCATCATGTTTTGTATATTTTAATTCTTTTAGAAACATGGTGACATGAGTTTTCGTGATATTGGGATATTTTTTTAACCTCGTCTTCGTGGTCGATCAAAAGTCTATATGCTTTAAACTTTTCATTCAAATCGTTATAAACCTTTTCTGGTGTTTTACAATGTTGTTTACCTTGATATTGAGTAATACATTTTTGAAAATGAGAAACTCCATTGTAAATATATTTCCCTATTATATTTACTCTCTTATAATCATTCTAAGTCATATTAGTGGTAAAACTTAATTGTTGGTTATTACACCACAAAACATGTTTTAATATTTCTGTTAGTTATTTCAAAATCAGATAAGTTTTGATTTTTACAAAATGTACAAGTTAGCGATACTGACACATATATTAGCGATAGGTTTAATTTCATATAAAATGGGTATATTCCATAATTTTAACCTTATTATTTCTCTAACAATATTTAAAAACTCATTTATTACAGATGCTTTCTTTTTAAAGATTGGATTATGTGTATTCATCGGTGATAATGGTTTAGATAAAATTGATTTATACGAGCAACGGTACCCGCCCTATGGGTGGGGCTCCAATTGGGAAGCCCAAATGCAAAGACAAAATATCAGAAATTGAAGGTTTTTTGTTCCTGTCGCACCGCGGAGCGAAAGGGGGACTATGGTTTTCCCCTCCGTCCGTGTGGCCGTCCGTCCGTGCGTGCGTACGTGCGTGCGTGCGTGCATGCGTAAGCAAAGGACCGCATTCGAATTTGGTGTGTGGGTGCAACCCACGTCAAAATCCAAGATGGCCACCGCCATGTATGTCTGAACCTTGTGAGCGGAATATCTTGAAAAATAAGCGAAGTACCAACTTCTAATCTGGTGTGTAGGTGTATCTAGGCATAAGGAAGAACCATATTGAAAATTGGGGCGCCACGTCAAAATCCAAGATGGCCGCCGCCATGTATGTCTGAACCTTGTGAGCTGAATATCTTGAAAAATAAGCGAAGTACCAACTTCTAATCTGGTGTGTGGGTGTATCTAGGCACAAGGAAGAATGCTATTGAAAATTGGGTCGCCACTTCAAAATACAAGATGGCCCACGCCATGTATGTCTGAACCTTGTGAGCTGAATATCTTGAAAAATAAGCGAAGTACCAACTTCTAATCTGGTGTGTGGGTGTATCTAGGCACAAGGAAGAATGCTATTGAAAATTGGGTCGCCACTTCAAAATACAAGATGGCCGCCACCATATATATGTTCGAACCTTGTGAGCGAAATATCTTGAAAAATAAGCGAAGTACCAACTTCTAATCTGGTGTGTGGGTGTACCTAGGCATAAGGAAGAACCCTATTGAAAATTGGGTCGCCACGTCAAAATCCAAGATGGCCGCCGCCATGTATGTCTGAACCTTGTGTGCGGAATATCTTTAAAAATAAGTGAAGTACCAACTTCTAATCTGGTGTGTGGGTGTAACTAGGCATAAGGAAGAATGCTATTGAAAATTGGGTCGCCACTTCAAAATACAAGATGGCCGCCACCATATATATGTTCGAACCTTGTGAGCGAAATATCTTGAAAAATAAGCGAAGTACCAACTTCTAATCTGGTGTGTGGGTGTACCTAGGCATAAGGAAGGACCCTATTGAAAATTGGGTCGCCACGTCAAAATCCAAGATGGCCGCCTCCATGTATGTCTGAACCTTGTGAGCGAAATATCATATCATAGCATGTTTTCTGTCTTCCACTTTGTCAACTCGCATCACTTCTATGACGGGGGACTTTGGCGTAACGCTTGTTTTATTTTAAACGATTCATATAAACATCCGTTGAATCATATCACACGCAAATCATCAAAATCTAAACAGTATCTTTAGAATTTCAATAAAAGCCACATCACTGTTCATATCGGTAAATATTATTCCATCGTGTTTCAAATCGTGATCGATACACTATGATCGTGATGATCGTGATCGTGAATCGTGATCGATAATAGTGTTCACAATCGCTATGTCGTATGTACTCCCGATACGTGTACCAAATTTCCGATACGTGTACCAAATTCCCGATACGTGTAACTGTACCAAATCAACAGTTAAAAGGATTTTGAGCCGATAGCTGTTACGGCCTTGGCAAGATCGATGGAGACAGCGTTTATTGTACTTTTAATGAAGGACACTGTCTCAAGCCCCAGTCCCCATCACGGATGGGGCTCAGCGGGTTTACCCGAGCCTGGTGGCGAAGGGCAAGGTACACGCTGGCCCGTCCAGTGTAGCGCGCGTGCGGCCCCGGATATCGAAGGGCATTAAACGTTCATTAAACATTAAACATTCATTAAAGGATTACGAAACGAAAAACATTACGAAATTATCCGAAACGGATTGACCGTTTGCCCTTCACATGACTCGTGGTGGTCCCTCTCGGCTCTCCCCCCGTTGGTATTTTTGCGCACCTAAGATTGTTCACGGTTCTGTTTTAATATTATTTAAATATGTTTTACCTTTCCCCTTCAGTGTTTTACTCAGTGATATTTTACAACACGCTGTTTTTCTTCCTATTTAAAAGGCTTTTCTCAATTTCCTCTCCAACTCATTCCACCTCAAAAAAAAGAAATTCAATATCTTATACGTCTCCCTCACTACATGGACTAAATTCACAATCATTCCATCCCTCCTCCATCATTCTGAACCGGATTGCTAACTTGAAAATCACAACAAACCCAATTTGTTTTCAATGTTCGTCTTTCATTAATCATCCACTTTCTAAACTCCCCTCTTGCCCCTCCCATCCAAATCCCTCCCCTTGCACCTACACTCCTGAACTCCCCCCTTGCCCTGCCACTCTTAAACTCCCCCCCTGCCCCTCCACTCCTGAACTCCCCCCTTGTCCTTCCACTCCTGAACTCCCCCCTTGCCCTTCCCCTCCTAAACTCCCCCCTCACTCCTCCCCTTCAATACTCCCCCCCAACCCCTCCCATTCAAATCTCCCCCCATACCATTCCTCTCCAATTATCCCTCCTCCCCCCTCCTCCTCAAAGCTGCCTCCTCCCCACTTCGTCTCCCTTCTATCTCATACCTCCACCCCCCCCAACCTTCTTCTTTCCTCTGCCCCCCCCCCCTCAAACAACCCCTCACTGTGCCTCATCCCTTCACCTTCAAACCTTTCATCCTCCTCATCCTTCCCTTTCTTGGAACTCTTCTGCAATCGCTGACACACTAACAACTGCTCTCCCTACCTCCCCCTCTCATCCTTCATCTTACCCTACTCCTCCCCTCCCCTGTCCTGTACCCGATGCTCCCCCTCTCTCTTCATTAACGGTATGGACCTCAAACATCCGGGGCCTTCGCTCAAACCTGACTGATCTCTCCATACAGGTTGCTTCTGACAATCCAGACTTGATCTGCTTAACAGAGACTTTCCTCCTTCAAGATGTCTCTGATTCCTTAATATCTCTTCCTGGTTACTCCCTCCTCCGGTATGATAGACCTGAGCCTCGGCCTGGTGGTGGGATGGCTATCTTTATCAAAAACTCTCTTCCTCACTCTCCTTGCACTGCCCTCTCTCCTCCTCACCCCCAGGAGTACCTCTGGCTACGGCTTCCTCTCCGCTCCCACCTTTTGTTCATATGTGTTCTGTACCGTCCCCCAAACAGTGATGACTCCATCTACATTTCACTGTCCGACAACATGGACCAACTTCTATCCACTCATCCCAACTCTCTCTTCCTCATATGTGGTGACTTCAATTGTCATCATGCCACCTGGTTGGGTGTGGGTTCCTCTCTCACCAGTCATGGCACCTCAGCAAAGGACTTCTGTGACTCACTGGGATTGACACAATCTGTCAATTTCCCGACCCAGATCTCAGCCAATGGAGTATCTTCTCTTCTAGACTTGGTTATGACTAACTTCCCTGCTAATGTATGCTGCTCTTCTTCTGCTCCAATCGGTTCTTCCGATCATGTGCTTGTCAAAGTGGACATCTCTCTGGCCATTCTCAGAGAGCCTCCTCAGCGTCCATGAGTCTGGCATTTCACTCAGGCCGACTGGGACGGTCTTCAAGCAGCCATCAATCGTCTGGATTGGTCTCCCATCTCCACTGCCTCTGACATCAATTCTTACTGGGAATTCTTCCAAAGCAAACTGATCTCTCTCATGCACAGATTTATCCCATCTCGCCTTCAGTTGTCTTACCCTTCCTCCCGTCCATGGTACACTGAATCTTGTGGTGAGGCAGTTGCCCTGAAACAACTTGCCTTTGCCTTTTGGAAGGCTAATCCAACTGAAGGAAATCTCAGTTCCTTCCACCAAGCTCGGAACAAGTGTGTGTCTACCCTCAGGAGTGCCAGGAAGCACTATCTCTCCTCACTCAAGAATGAACTCTCAAACCTGTCTCCTTCCTCCAAATCCTGGTGGCGTCTGGTCAAATCCGTTTCTGGTGTTTGTTCCCCCTCCATCCCCTCCCTTACCTCAAATGGCCACACAGTTGACATCGCACGTGACAAAGCCGAATGCCTCAACTCTGTGTTTGCCTCAAAATCCTTAGTCCCAAACCCATCTCTCTCTGTTCCCACCTTTCCCAGTCGAACCAAACTGCTCCTGGACTCTGTGACCTTCTCTCCTGACAAGGTGGAGGAGTTTTTGTCAAACCTCGACTCTGATTCTGCAACTGGACCAGATGGCATCAGCCCACGGGTCCTAAAATCCTGCTCTGCCGCTCTATCTCACCCTCTCTCTGTTCTTTTCACCCTATCTTTTGCTCAATGTCATCTGCCAGCATCCTGGAAATAAGCAAACATTACCGCTTTACACAAAAAAGGTGCAAAAACAGATCCTTGCAACTACAGACCAATCAGCCTGCTCCCAATTATCAGCAAAGTCATGGAATCCATCATTGCTTCGGATATGAAATCTTTCCTCTTCTCCAATGGCTTGATCTCTGATCATCAATTTGGTTTCAGACCAGGTCACTCTACTCTGGACATGCTGCTTCTGCTGTCTCAACAATGGATGGAGGTCCTCAATGCCAAACAGGAAATCAGAGCTGTCTCCCTTGACATATCACGTGCCTTCGATACGGTCTGGCACCCAGCTCTGCTCACCAAACTCTCCTCCTATGGTATCCATGGAAATCTCCATGCATGGCTTGCGGACTTCCTCTCTGGTCGTAGTCAACGTGTGGCCCTGAATGGATTTCTCTCATCTCCCCTTCCCGTTCAGGCTGGAGTTCCCCAAGGCAGTGTGCTGGGCCCTGTGCTTTTTCTGGTCTTTATCAATGATCTCTCCGACTCTCTGGAAAATCCTCTGTATCTCTTTGCTGATGACTCCACTCTCTGCCACTCCATTCCTCTTCCCTCAGATCGGCAGTCTGCAGCCTCCTCACTCTCTGAAGACCTGGACAAAATCACAGACTGGTCAAACATGTGGAACATGTCTTTCAATCCTGACAAATCTCACACTCTTACTATGTCTCTCCGAAAAGATCGACTGGACAACCCTCCCATCTACTTTCTCAACAATCCTCTCCAAGAAGTTCTGTCGCTCAAGCTTTTGGGTCTCACCATCTGCCATGATCTTTCTTGGGAAAACCACATTTCCAAGCTGGCCTCCAAAGCCAGTTGCCGACTGGGCATCCTCCGTCGTGCGAAGTCCTTCCTAGGCACACCTGAGCTCCTCACCACATACAAGGCTTTCATCCGCAGCTCAATGGAATACTGTTCTCCCCTATGGGCTGGTGCTCCTGCCTCACACCTGGCTCAGCTTCACGCTGTTGAATCCAAAGCTTTCAGAATCATTGGAATCTCCCGCGATGAAGCTATCTCTGAGGGCCTTTCACTCACTCACCGCAGGCAGGTAGGTGGTCTTTCTGTCTTCTACCGACTCCTCTCCGGCCTTGCTCCCCCAGCTCTCTCTGTGCTCTGTCCCCCAAATATTCCTACAGGTCGCACAAGATCTGCCAGCCACCCTCTGATGGTTAAACTGCCGAAATCTCGGCTCTCTGCTCACCTTCACTCTTTCATTCCTCTTTTCTCCCGCCTCTGGAACAAACTCCCACACTCACTTCAATCACACTCCTCCCTCCAGGTCTTCAAAACAGCTGTTCACCACCATCTCTTATCTTCCCCCATCCAAAACCTTGATCTTTTCTACCCCCACTAATTCACCCCAGATCCACCTTGTTTGAAATTCCAACTTCTTTCCTGGAAGTCTTGGCAGTGTCCATATGTTTTATACCTCTCCCTCCCCCCCCCCCCCTTCCCATGCCTTCCCCCCAAAGCCCTCTCCCTCCCACAGTTCTCTCGATGTCTCCCTGCTCTCAAATGTTGTGTTTGTGTCCTTCCCCCTCTCTCCCCATCTTGTCTACCGCTCCCGATGTTATTTGTTTTGTGTGTCTGTCTTTCTGTGTGATTAATGTTCGCTCTTTCACGAGCCTCGATCTTGTATACAAAAAAAAAAAAAAAATTACGTTCACACCGTCACGTCAAACACTACCGTGCACACATACATCGTCACAATGAGAACATCGTCACAATGAACGTTATGCGAACGTGAATGTTATGCGGGAGTCCAAACCTGAGAATACTGGAGACCAAAGCTGAAATTGGAAAAACTAAATCGCCTATTTTACTCCTGGAGATCCCAGGATTACCCACAAAATATCGTTTTGATCGGTTCATCCGTTTTTGCGGTACCTTCGAACAGACGGACAGACATATGGTGAATTATAGTAAGATTCATGTGTCAATAATCCTATCCTTACAATGTAAAACATTTTATCCTGATTAATATTCTGTTATGTTTGTTCAATTTTTGCAATATTTGTTTTGATATCACCTGATGTTTCATTATAAGTTACAATTAAATCTTTTATCCTATCTAATTTTCCATGAAGTACATCAAATTCCATGTTAAATTTATTAATTATTTCATTATCAATGTTAATAATATCTATTTTTTCATTTAAGTTATTCATTTGTATTATAATTCTCATCCTGTTAAACGAAAAATCAATTTTTTAGTTTTATGATTATTTTAGTGAAATTTTGGAAATTTTAGGAAATTCGAGAAAATCGTGAAATCTGACAAATCAGAAATTTTGAAAATCATTTTTTTTTTTTTTTGAAAATTGTGAAATCTGAAAAATTGGGAAAATCGAGAAAATCGTGAAAATCTGAAAACAAATAATTAATTGGTCACTTCCGGTTTGTGGTGAGTCACTTCCTGTTTTTTGGGTTGAGGCAGTTTCGGTTTGGGAGTAAGGAGGATGTGGGGAATGTGGGGAGGGTGTGGAGGGTGCCCTGGCCTGAAACCTACCGTATACATCTACTCACGACTCAATGGGTATCTTGACGAAACTCAAATTTGTTTTGCAATGAAAATGCTCACAAAGCAGCTGGAAATCTAGCAGTCATACTAATGCCATTGTAAATGGAGTTGCTTTTGGAGATGCCATTTTTAAAATTGCTGTTTATTTTTATATTTACAGTGTCAAGGCTCGTGGAAGAGTTGGAACATTGAACAGTTAAGGATGCAACAGAGTAAAAGGAACAGTAAAGTGAGGTGAGGAAAAACCAACTGCAGAGGTGAAGGACAAAATATAGGGAGACATGAACAAACGAAGGGTGTGGGGAGGAATGAGGGGTATGGGAGGACACATGGGGTGGACAAAATTAATACAGAAATAAACACTCATTAAAAAAAGGAAAACGTTTTGGAAGGAGGTGGGCGTGGGAGGGGAAGGCGGTCAACAAGGTTAGAACATATCATGGTTTTGGATTGGGGGACAATTTGAGATGGTGAAGCACAGCTGTTTTCAAGCCCTGGAGGAAAGAATGAGATTGAAGAGAATGTGGAGGTTGGTTCCACAAGTGGGAAAAAGAGGAACAAATGAGTGGAGGTGAACAGTGACTGGGTTTTGGGAGTTTCTCCAGAAGGGGGTTGATGGTGGACAATGTGTGCCCTGCAGAAACCTGGGAGGGGGAAAGCACAGAAAGAGCAGAAGGTTCGTGACCATAAAGGAGGTGGTGGAAGACAGACACCAACAACCTTGGGTCTCACTATCTGCCATTATCTTTCCTGGGAAAACCACATTTCAAATCTGGCCTCCAAAGCCAGTCGCCGACTGGGCAGCCTCCGTCATGCGAAGTCCTTCCTTGGCACACCTGAGCGCCTCACCACATACAATTCTTTCATCCGCAGCTCAATGGAATACTGCTCTCCCCTCTGAGCTGGTGCTCCTGCCTCACACCTAGCTCGTCTTCACGCTGTTGAAACCAAAGCATTCAGAATCATTGGAATCTCCCGCGATGAAGCTAACTCCAAGGGCCTCTCACTCACTCACTCACCGCAGGCAGGTTGGTGGTCTTTCCGTCTTCTAGCGACTCCTCTCTGGCCTTGCCCCCCCCCCCCCCCAGCTCTCTCTGGGCTCTGCCCCTCAAATATTCCTACAGGTCGCACAAGATCTGCCTGCAACCCTCTTATGGTTAAACTGCCAAAATCAAGACTCTCTGCTCACCTTCACTCCTTCATTCCTCTTTTCTCCCGCCTCTGGAACAAACTCCCTCACTCTCTTCAATCCCACTCCACCCTCCAGGTCTTTAAAACAGCTGTTCACCACCATCTCTTATCTTCCCCCATCCAAAACCTTGATCTTTTCTACCCCCACTAATTTCACCCCAATTCCACTTTTTTGAAATACCAACTTCTGTCCTGGAAGTCCTTGGTGTCCTTGTGTTTTATACTTCTACCCCCCCTCCCACGCCTCCTCCCCCCAAGCCCTCTCCCGCCCACACATCTCCCTGCTCTCAAATGTTGTGTTTGTGTGCTTCCCCTTCTCTCCCCATCTTGTCTTCCGCTCCCTCTTTTTATATATTTTGTTTGTCTGGTTGATTTGTTTGTGAAGTAATTGTTAGCTCTTTCACGAGCCTCGATTCAGTATAAACCACCTTTAGAGGCCATTTTTCCCCGCAAGCGGGGGTTGGCCTTTTTCGGGAACCGTGGTTGTTGTTGTTTTTCGGTCCCCTTTTTGAAGCAATGTTTTACGGCCAGATGCCCTTCCTGACGCCAACCCTTTTTGCCGCCTTTAACGACAAACAGGGAATTACCAGTGAACTGGTCCTCAATTTGCCGACCTCGGAAGGATGACAGGCTGAGTCAACCCCCCTGGCGTTAATTCAGCGATCGACCGGGATTCGAACCCAGGATCCTAGGATCCTAAGCTGACACCCTAGCCGCTAGTCCAACACCAGGGTTCAACACCTCGATTCAGTATACAAAACCAAAAAAAAAAACCTGTCTGATGAAGTGATGGGCCAATAAACTCGACTTCATTGAAGGAGATTCCAATAAATCAATGTTTCGATGTGCCATGAAAAAGCTTACACAATGGAGGTTGCCCAGTTGGCGGCTGGCTTTGGATGCCAACTTTGAAATATGCTATGCCCAAGGAAGATCATGGCTGATGGTGACAACCAAGAGTTTGAGTGACTGAACTTCCTCAAGAGGGCTGTTAAGAAAGTAGAAGGGGGTGTGGGCAGGAGTATTAAACAGTCCTTTCGGAGACAGAGTGAGGGTAACAGTGTGAGATTTGTCAGGATTGAAAGAGGTATTCCAAGTGTTTGACCAGCTTGTTATTTCATCAAGGTCTGAAGAGAGGGAAGAGGCTGCTGCCTGTCTGTCTGAACGATGTGCGATGTCACGGCAGAGGGTGAAGTCGTCAGCAAATAAAGGGGATTTTCCAGAGGGTCAGAGCGATCGTTAATGAAGATTAGGATTACGGATAGGACTACGCTCAGAACACTGCCTTGGGGCCCTCCAGTCTAAACAGGGTGAGGAGACTAAAAGATTGTTTGAGAGGCACACATTGGCCACACTACCAGTAGAGGAAGTTCGTTTTTATTTTTTATTTTTTTGGATACAAGAGCGAAGCTCGTGTAAGAGCTAACATTAATTACAAAAACCATAAACGGACACATAAAACGTATAATAAATGGAGCAGGAGACAAGATGGGAGGGAGAGGGTCAGGGGAAAGGGTGTGGGAGAGGTATAAAACAAATGGACACTACTAGGACCTCCGGTAAAGAAGCCGGTATTTCAAAAAGGTGGTTCTGGGGTGAATTGACAGGGTGAGAAAAGATCAAGGTTTTGGATGGGGAATAAGAGATGGTTGTGAACAGCTGTTTTGGAGACCTGGAGGGAGGAGTGGGATTGAAAAGAGTGTGGGAGTTTGTTCCAGAGGCTGGAGAAAATATGAATGAAAGAGTGAAGGTGGGCAGAGAGTCTTGATTTTGGCAGTTTCACCAGAAGAGGGTTACTGGCAGATCTTGTGCGACCTGAAGGAACATTTGGGAGACAGAGCTGGGGGTGCTCGGCCGGAGAGTCGTCGGTAGAAGACAGAAAGACCACCAACCTGCCTGTGGTGAGCGAGTGAAAGGCCCTCAGAATCGGCTTCCATCCCGAAAGCTTTGGTTTCAACGGCGTGTACCTGATTTAGTTGTGAGGCAGGAGCACCAGCCCAGAGGGTAGAGTCCTATTCCATCAAGCTGCAGATGAAAGCTTTGTATGTGGTGAGGAGCTCAGGTGTGCCAAGGAAGGACTTCACACGACGGAGGATGCCCAGTGGTTGACTGGGTTTGGAGGCCAGCTTGGAAATGTCGTTTTCCCAGGAAAGATCATTGCAGATAGCGAAACCCAAAAGCTCGAGTGACAGAACTTCTTGGAGAGCATTGTTGAGAAAGTAGTTGGGAGGGTTTTCCAGATGGTCTTTTCGGAGAGACATAGTGAGAGTGTGAGGATGACAAAAGCCAAAATCCACCAGGGACCATGAAGACAAAATGCACGATTGCGTCCGCCTTTCACGAACACCAGGAAATGAGAGGGTGTGATGTGCGAATGCCACCGCCAAGAGCGAGCCCGATCTCCAACCGCACACAACGAGGACCCAATGCAATAGAGCACCGTATATGTGACCGTTCGCTTGCAATGTCCCTGGTGCAAGAGGACTAAATGTCGGGACTTGACTGTTCATGATGAAATCCAGATGCCGAGAGAGATGTATATGCGGCCGTTCGTCACCAAAGCCAGCACCCAAGAGAGAACAACTGTGACTGCATGGCACCAATGTCCCAACGCAAGAGCTAAAATGTCCATGTCTGCTCGCCACCAAATCCAGGACCCAGGAGGCACGACTGCTCGTAATGTAGGCCAGCCCGGAGAGAGAGAGAGAGAACAACGAATGTGACCACTCTCATCAATGTCCCTGGCGCAAGAGAATAATATGTCCGGCCCCAAGTCTTTTGTTCTCAAGGCTCTGACGTCATCCGACGATCCTCATGCGTGCACCTATCAGCGGGTACCTCTCATCGCTCGACAATACCGGACCAATCACCACCCCTCAGGGCGTGGCCTCGCGGGCCTGCCTGCTTGATGTTGCGATGTGGCAGGTGGCGGCGCCAGCGTTATTGTGCAGTGTCTTGTTCCGGTTACTTTCATTTAATGTTTGTTTTCGGTGTGGAGTGCATGGTAGGTGTGTTTTACCTGGCCTACTATATTCCATTGCCTACCTCCCATAAACGTAACAACATAACATAAACATAACGGTATTTTTTATGTTGCTTTCAGAAGTATTAATATGTATAATTTTGTGTGCTCCTTCCATGTCCATCACATTTTATTCTAGAATGTAGCGAATGCTGAAGCATGAAACCAATAAATTCCACATTCCTGTAGCACCTTCAGTCACACGTCAGACATGGACAGCAAGTTCGTGAAGGACTTCCATGAAAAACGTACCCGTTCGCAAACAAACGGGTACATTTGTAACATACTCAGTCAATGGCGAATCTGCATATGGCGATCCGCGAATTCACGTTCAGAAAGTAGAAACCATCACGGCATGTCGTCATTCACTTGAACTTGATATCTTTTTTCATTCCAAACAGCATAACTCCAATCACAAATTAAATACTGCAACGATTGACAGTCCGACTACTGCAATAGCCTCCTCTATGGTTCACCCTCAAAAATCACCAATAAACTCCAATACATTCAGAACTCCGCTGCCCGTCTACTCACCCATTCCCGGACCCGTGACCACATCACCCCCGTCCTTTACAAGCTTCACTGGCTCCCCACCCCCCAGAGAATCCAGTACAAAATCCTCCTCTTGACATACAAAGCCCTCCATAACCTGGCCCCATCCTACCTGGCTGACCTCCTCTCCAGACACACTCCCACCCGCAACCTCCGCTCTGCTGGTACCAACCTCCTGACCCCCTCCATCCGGACCAAATTCAGATCCTGGGGGGACAGGGCCTTCTCCATCACTACTCACACCCTCTGGAACTCACTACCTCACACCATCAGAGACTCCTCCTCACTCACCACATTCAAAACATCACTAAAGACCCACCTGTTCAACACTGCATTCAACATTCAACCCACAGCATTTAACCCCTGACTATCTCCTCTCCTTCTCCCTCCTTTTGCTTTAAATATTTCCCTATTGATTCTTGTCTTTTTGCAATTGTTGTTTTCATGTATTGTTATGCATTATGTTTTCCACTCTGTCAAAGCGCCTTTGGGCTACTTGAAAAGCACTATACAAAATAAATGAATTATTATTATTATTATTATTATTAAATAACATTAATATAAAAAATAAACTTTTAACAACATTCGTGACATAAACAAATATTTAAATCCTGATGTGAAGTTCCGTACGGTTGGGTGAATACAATTACGAATTCAAAATCATAATTGTATTCACTCAATTCCAATCATCAATTGATACTTTAACAAAACGATTGACATGATTAACGTTTAACAATAATTTAACATTACGATTGAATGACGGTTGTATTTGGATGTTATCAAACCTGCGCATTTCCGTCATCTGTCCACTTCCGCATTCGCGGCAGGTTCATAATTGCCATCAAAATCTAAACAGTATTTGTCGAATTTCAATAAAAGCTACATCACTGTTCATATCGATAAATATTATTCCATCGTGTTTTGGAAAATTGGAAAACTTGGAAAAACAATATAGCCTATTTTACTCCCAGGGGTCCTAGGAATGCCCACCCAAAATATCGTTGCGATCAGTTGAGCCGTTTTTGCGGTACCTTCGAAAGGATAGACGGACATTTGTTGAATTATAGTAAGATTCATTTATATGTACATATATATATATATATGTATATATTTATGCATGTATCTTTCTGCATCACAGACACCAGTTGGCGCTCTGAAGCTACGTTTCAATTCACGGTGGAGAGATTCAGCAAGCTATCTGACACATTACTAAGTCCGGCGTACTTCATCCGTAACCTGCCCTGGAAGATTATGGTGATGCCACGGACACACCAGGAAAGGCCAAATCAGAAGACCTTGGGTTTCTTTCTCCAATGCAATGCTGAATCTGAGTCTACGTAAGTTTACCAGCCCAGCTTTGGTTGTTTTGCCCTTATTTGATAGCTGGCACTCAGCGTAATTTTGCCATCAGCAGAGGCATTAAGAAATGGAAATGATCACTAATGTGTGTCCTGCATTTCCCCTTCCTTCCTCACACCCTCACCTCTGCTCCCCAAAAAAGGAGGGTTCAATTTGTCCAACAATCCTGAAAAAAGCATCCCGCCCCCTGTCCCCCCTTAAACAACAAGAAAAATGCAACGTTTTTTCATGCCTTTGCGATGAAGTCGCCAGAGGCATTATGTTTTTGTGTTGTCCGTCCGACATGCGTACGTGATAGGTTTTTGTTGCTGTGTTAACTTAAGAACAGCTGAAGGGATCTAAGTCAAACTTGGTACAAGTATGTATAATGATGTAAAGATCAACTGCAAATATTATGGTGTAAAAAGGTCAAAGGTCCCTTTACGTATTAATTCTGTTACTTCGCTAACTTGTGAACCAGTGATGGGATTCTGACTAAACCTGGTTGGTATAGGTATACATGATGATACAAAGATGAACTGATTAGGTTGTGGCATCAATAGGTCATACGTCTGAGGTCACATTAAAACTCCTGTTAATGGGATACCATTGGCTATGGGATTTGAACTAAACTAAATACATGTACAGATTATATTTTGAGATCCAATGGTCTTAAGGTGGTCAAAGTTAGAGTAAGCAAAGACCTGATGTGGGCAGAGGCATATCGGTTGACGTTGCGACGTCGAATTGTGTCTCGTTTTTGTAGGCAATATCGATGCTCAATCTTGTAATTGATACAAGAAACGAGTTGAGGATTTTGTGTACAAATAAAACAACAAAAACCAGGCGTGAGCTCACCACCACACTATAGCAAGGTCACTTAATGCTGTAGCCGTTACGACTTTCAGACATAGCACTTGGGAACAGTCCTTTCCACTCGTACTCAAACAAGATAACACTGAACAAGTATATCACCCCTGATGGGGATAGTTTTGTATGTTTAGCAACATGGTGACAAAACAAAAGCAGAGACTGCAGTGAAACCGAGCTGAGTAGTGAAACCTTTGGATAATCCAGACAAGTCTGGTAACTGCTGGTGTGGCGTCAGTTGGTGTTTATCTGCTGAGCAGTGTCGAGCTCTGATGATTTTTTTTCTTCCCTTTTTCTAAATTTTAGTGCCATGTAAAGTGTTTCAAATGGGTTCAAAGAATAGAAATAGTGAAGGAGAACAAAAACATGTCAATAACTGTTGCAGACAAGTTTAAAATAAGAGAAACCTGAAAGTGGCTTGGCGGGAATAAGGATCGTGGAGGAATTCGGCATATCTAAACAAAGTGTCTGATATTAAGAAAAACAAAGACAAAACTAGAAGGGCACTTGGTAGAGTGCATACCTCTTCCATGCAATACCTGATCAAGTCGAACGTATCAGGCCCGATACATTTTTGAAATATGCTCTATATCTTTGGTCTCATCTCTCAGTAGTGAAGAATCATTTTAATAATTTTAAAAGTCTTGTATCCGGAACCCAATTCGGAGATTCACCAAAATTGAATACATCTGTCCTTGTCACACACCTATCCTATCCACGAAGTTTTGGCTGAATTTGTCGACAACATTTTGTGATATGCTGCACACAAATAAACAAACAGACAGGGGTTAAAACATAACCCTCCGTCCCTCGCAGTTGGCGGAGGTACTGAAGAGTTTTCTTCCAAGTTTGATGTCGATTCCGGTAGAACTCTGTTAACAAGAAAAACTTTGAAAAACAGCCTAAGGATATACAACTGGAAGAAGCCATTTACAAGTGGTATTTCCAGCGGCGTTTGAGTGATGTTGGTGTTTGTGGCATTGAGCTTCAGTCTGTCACCGAAAGACTCGCTATACAGTCACGTGAAAAAGTAAGTACACCCCATGTAAAGTTTTGACTTTTTCAACATATTTCAACATACAGCTATTTGATCTTCATTTCAACAATATTGATAGATAAAGGTGATTTCATACAACAAATATCATGAAACATTTACATTTTGTAGTACATTGTATAATTTAAATAAACATAAATGCAAATTTCGCATGTGGAAAAAGTAAGTACACCCATACATTTATCACTACTTCAAATACCTAAAATTAGAATCAGGTGCACCAGCTCAGGTGCAAATGATTAGAACATCGGTAGAGAGGATCGTGGAGGAACCTGTCTTATTTAAACGTCAGACATTTCGTTTGGTTTGCTCTTTGTTGTTGAAGTGTGTGGCGTCACCATGCCTAGATCAAAAGAGCTCTCTGAGGCCTTCAGAAAGAAGGTTATAGATGCCTACGAGTCTGGGAAGGGATTTTAAAAGATCTCCAAACAATTTGAAATCAATCATTTGACTGTCCGGAAGATCATCTGCAAGTGGAGAAGATTCCAAAAAACTGCCAACTTGTTCAGGCCAGGCCGCCCCAGCAAGTTCAGCCCGAGAGCAGACCGCAAGATGCTGAAAGAAGTCTGAGAACCCCAGAATGTCATCACGGGACCTACAGGTAGCTCTTGCCACTGTTGATGTCAAAGTGCACGAGTCTACCATTAGAAAGAGGCTGCACAAATTTGATCTACATGGGAGGTGTGCTAGGAGGAAACCTTTGCTGTCCAGAAAGAACATCAGGGCAAGACTAAAGTTTGCCAATGAACACCAAGGCAAAGACCAGAATTTCTGGAACAATGTGCTCTGGACAGATGATTCAAAGGTAGAGCTATTTGGCCACAGTACCAGAAGACATGTTTGGCAAAAACCAAAGACAGCATTTGACCACAAGAACCTGATACCAACTGTAAAGCATGGTGGTGGAAATATTATGGTTTGGGGCAGCTTTGCTGCATCAGGGCCTGGGCAGCTCACCATCATCAAATCCACTATGAATTCTTCATTGTACCAGAGGGTGCTTGAGGATAATGTGAGGCCATCTGTCGGAGAGTTGAAGCTCAATCGAAGGTGGACCTTGCAACATGACAATGACCCTAAACATACCAGTAAATCCACCAAGGAATGGCTGAAAAGAAAGAAATGGAGGGTTCCGGAATGGCCAAGTCAACGCCCGGATCTAAATCCCATCGAGATGTTGTGGGGGGATTTGAAATGAGCTGTGCATGCAAGAAACCCCTCAAACTGAAAGAATTCAGCTGAAAGAATTCTGCATGGAGTAGTGGGAAAAAATTTCTCCCAGTCGATGTCAGAGACTGGTAGACAGTTATAAGAAACGCCTACTTGATGTTGTTTCTGCCAAAGGGGGCAATGCCACCTATTAGAGCCAAGGGTGTACTTACCTTTTCCACATGCGAAATTTGCATTTATGTTTATTTAAATTATACAATGGACTACAAAATGTAAATGTTTCATGATATTTGTTATATTATGTCACCTTTATCTATCAATATTGTTGAAATGAAGATCAAATAGCTGTATGTTGAAATATGTTGAAAAAGGCAAAACTTTACATGTGGTGTACTTACTTTTTCACGTGACTGTACATTTGGCATCCCAAGTTTTGTTGCGAGCAGTGGATGGTTGTGGTGCTTTTGGGAAAGACACAACATTTTCAACAAGAAAATGTATGTAAAGGCTTTAAGAGTTAATTGGTGACGTTGAAAGTGTGGAGCCATTCCGACGGAAACTAAACAGTATTATGAATGAATCAGGGCTGAGTTTAGCACAGGTGTACAATGGTGACAAAACGGCGATATTGGAAGTCTTTGCCAGAAGGTACGCAGGCTCTGAGGAGTGAAGAGACAACGCCAGGCAGAAATAAGAGCAAGAAAGGACTCTGCTCTTGTCTGTGCAGATGCTGACTGCAGCCATTGACTGAAGTTGGTCAATATGGGAAAGTAAAAACACCCACAAATTCTGAAGGAGTTCCTGTGGTGTATGTTACGGTTTGTGACCTTTTTCTTCTTCCTTCCCCCACACCCCCCCTGTGAGTTAGACCAAGTGGTTTGGTCCATGTGTATAAAGCCTATGATTGGCTGTGGGGCAGGGGAGTGGCCAGGAAGGTGATTCAGAGGAGTGAGTGGCCATTCTGGAGGATGGCTTATGGCAGAGTGCTTTTTCGGGGTTTGTAAAGTGTCCAGCTGCAATCTCTCCACCTGAAGGGTGACGTTGATCTAACTCGTGGACTTGCCTACTCTGACCCTCTCGTGCTGGGCCTGCCTTGGGGCCTACTGTTGGGCCTGCCCTGGGGCCTACTATTGGGCCTGCCTTGGTGCCTACTCATGGACTTGCCTATTCCTACCCTCTCGAGCTGGGCCTGCCTTGGGGCCTACTGTTGGGCCTGCCCTGGGGCCTATTGTTGGGCCTGCCTTGGGGCCTACTCGTGAACTTGCCTACTCCTACCCTCTCGTGTTGGGCCTGCCTTGGGGCCTACTGTTGGGCTGCCGTGGGACCTGCGACTGGACCTGCCTACTCTTGGACCTGCCTACTCTTGGACCTGCCTACTCTTGGACCGGCCTACTCTTGGACCGGCCTACTCTTGGACCTGCCTACTCTTGGACCTGCCTACTCTTGGACCTGCCTACTCTTGGACCGGCCTACTCTTGGACCGGCCTACTCTTGGACCGGCCTACTCTTGGACTGGCCTATTCGGGTTTTTCCCTCTTTTCTCCCTTCTTGGTTTTATGTGTCTGAAGAGATTTTCATGTGATAATCCATAAATAAAGACCGTGTGATTGAAGGCTTGGCTTGGTGTGCTTCAGACAATAACAAATTGGGGGCTCGTCCGGGATCTGATTTATATGATACCTGTCTTGGATTTTTTTTTCCCGCATTTGTAAGTTTTCTCATTGGCAGATAATTTGACTTTTGTTTGCGGTGCTGGTACTTATACTGCAGTCGTACACCATGGCTGAAGAGATGGATTTTGAAGTGAAGGAATTTTTGGAGAAGAAGGGGCTATCAGTGCAAGATGTAGAACTGTTACGTAAGGTAGAGTTACGAGCTGTAGCTGATCATCTTGGGGTTAGTGGGACATCTGGCATGAAAAAGGCGGAGATTGTTTCGGCTATTGTCAGTCGCATGGGTTTAGAACCGTGGGTAAGATTGAGGAGTGAAGCCTTGGACTTAGCCCGGATAGAACCAGAAGAAAGACAGCTCAGACTAAAGTTAGAAAATAAGGAACGGCAAAGAGAGTTTGAAAGAGAAAAGGAAGAACAGCAAAGAGAAAAGGAAGAAAAGCAAAGAGTTTGAAAGAGAAAAAGAAGAACGCCAACGAGAGTTTGAGTTAAGAAAATTAGAAATGCAGGTGGGATCGGCCCAACCCGTTTCCATAGATTCAGGTGGGGGTCAAAATGATCTCCCCCGTTCCTTTGATGTGGCTCGAAACATTAGGCTTGTTCCCAAGTTGAACGAGGAGGAGGTGGAAACGTTTTTTCTGTCTTTTGAAAAGATAGCAAAACGTCTTCAGTGGCCCGTACAATACTGGACCCTGCTACTACAAAGTGGGTTCATCTAGGGAGAGCCCAGGAAGTGCATTCAGCTCTGTCAGAGGACCAGTCAGAGAATTATGAGGCTGTTAAAAAGGCTGTGTTGTCAGCCTATGAGCAAGTTCTGGAAGCGTACCGGCAGAAGTTCCGAGCCCTGAAAAGACAGGCTGGGCAGACATTTGTTGAATTTGCGAGGGAGAAGGAAATGAGTTTTGATCGGTGGTATCGTTTTCTACAAGTGGATAGGACCTATGGTAATCTAAGGGAGGTTATCTTGATGGAAAAGTTTAGGAACAGTAGCCCCATGGACATTAGGACACACCTTACGGATCATAAGGTTGGTGAGTTGAAAAAAGCTGCTGTTGGTGCAGATGATTATGAACTTACCCATAAGAGAGGCCTTGGTTTTCCTCATTATGGTGCTACCTGGGATAACAGGAAGGGGGTTCGTGAGGACTGGTCAGTGGGGAAGTGGACAGACCATAGGGGTCCATGGATGCGGCCGTCTCTGGGTAGACAGCTTGAGTGGTCGAGTTAGGCATCTCACCGGGGACCGGCCCCCACGTGTTATTACTGTAAACAGAGGGGACATCTGAAGTCGAATTGTTGGAAATTGCAAAGGGAGGAGAAGCAGGGAGGCTCCGCTCGACCTATTGCATTGGTTCGAACCAAAGTCGATGATCACCATGATTGTGCCCTTTCAGTTAAAGCTGAGGATACTGCTGACTTTACGAGCCCCGGACAGGACCGTTATAAACCCATTGTGTCAAAGGGCCAGGTGTCTTGGGACGGGAAAGTCAGGTCCGTCGTTATTCTGAGGGATACTGGGGCCGCCCAGTCGTTGATGTTGTCTAACGTTTTGCCATTGACTTTGAGTAGTTCGGGGAAAGCGAGTGCCTTAATCCAGGGTATTGCAGGTCGTTATGTCCCAGTCCCCTTACATCGGGTGAACTTGAGGTCTAATTTGGTCACAGGACCCGTGATAGTAGGAATAGTCCCCACTCTCCCCATAGAGGGTATTAGTTTCCTATTGGGAAATGATTTGGCTGGCAATAGGGTTTGTGTTTCCCCAGTAGAGAAAGAGAGAGTCCTCAAAGAGACGGAGAACCCTAACTTTCGGGACTACAGTCACGTGAAAAAGTAAGTACACCCCATGTAAAGTTTTGACTTTTTCAACATATTTCAACATACAGCTGTTTGATCTTCATTTCAACAATATTGAAAGATAAAGGTAATATAATATAACAAATATCATGAAACATTTACATGTTGTAGTCCATTGTATAATTTAAATAAACATAAATGCAAGTTTCGCAAGTGGAAAAAGTAAGTACACCCTTGGCTCTAATAGGTGGTATTGCCCCCTTTGGCAGAAACAACCTCAAGTAGGCATTTCTTATAACTGTCTACCAGTCTCTGACATCGACTGGGAGAAATGCCCACTCCTCCATGCAGAATTATTTCAGCTGTGCGATGTTTGAGGGGTTTCTTGCATGCACAGCTCGTTTCAAATCCCCCACAACATCTCGATGGGATTTAGATCCGGGCTTTGACTTGGCCATTCCAGAACCCTCCATTTCTTTCTTTTCAGCCATTCCTTGGTGGATTTACTGGTGTGCTTAGGGTCATTGTCATGTTGCAAGGCCACCTTCGGTTGAGCTTCAACTTTCTGACAGATGGCCTCACATTATCCTCAAGCACCCTCTGGTACAATGAAGAATTCATAGTGGAATTCTATGATGGTGAGCTGCCCAGGCCCTGATGCAGCAAAGCTGCCCCAAACCATAATATTTCCACCACCATGCTTTACAGTTGGTATCAGGTCCTTGTGGTCAAATGCTGTCTTTGGTTCTTGCCAAACATGTCTTCTGGTACTGTAGCCAAATAGTTCTACCTTTGACTCATCTGTCCAGAGCACATTGTTCCAGAAGTGCTGGTCTTTGCCTAGGTGTTCATTGGCAAACTTTAGTCTTGCCCTGATGTTCTCTCTGGACAGCAAAGGTTTCCTCCTGGTACACCACCTCCCATGTAGATCAAATTTGTGCAGCCTCTTTATAATGGTAGACTCGTGCACTTTGACATCAACAGTGGCAAGAGCTACCTGTAGGTCCTATGATGACATTCTGGGGTTCTTAGAGACTTCTTTCAGCATCTTGCGGTCTGCTCTCGGGCTGAACTTGCTGGGGCGGCCTGGCCTGAACAAGTTGGCAGTTGCTTGGAATCTTCTCCACTTGTAGATGATCTTCCGGACAGTCGAATGATTGATTTCAAATTGTTTGGAGATCTTCTTAAATCCCTTCCCAGACTCGTAGGCATCTATAACCTTCTTTCTGAAGGCCTCAGAGAGCTCTTTTGATCTAGGCATGGTGACGCCGCACACTTCAACAACAAAGAGCAAACCAAACTAAATGTCTGAGGTTTAAATAAGACAGGTTCCTCCAAGATCCTCTCTAATGATGTTCTAATCATTTGCACCTGAGCTGGTGCACCTGATTCTAATTTTAGGTATTTGAAGTAGTGATAAATGTAGGGGTGTACTTACTTTTTCCACATGCGAAATTTGCATTTATGTTTATTGAAATTATACAATGGACTACAAAATGTAAATGTTTCATGATATTTATTATATTATATCACCTTTTCTATCAATATTGTTGAAATGAAGATCAAATAGCTGTATGTTGAAATATGTTGAAAAAGTCAAACCTTTACATGGGGTGTACTTACTTTTTCACGTGACTGTATGTATGTACTTTCCGGGAAACACTTACCACCGCCTGCAATGACGCCAAGGAACATTTGAAAGTATCTCAGCGAGTAATGAAGGCCCGTTTTGACCTGAATACGACAGCTCGTAATTTTAGGTCTGGAGACAAAGTGCTAGTTTCACTACCTCTGCCTGGGGAGCCACTATTGGCGAAGTTTCGTGGTCCCGACTTGGTCGAAAAAAAGCTGAGTGAGGTGAACTACGTGGTGCGGACCCATGACAGATGGAAACCCCGCCGGGTGTGCCACGTTATATATGCTTAAAAGGTACTATTGAGCGTGAGGCCGACCTCTGCCGGCCAGTTGGTAGGTCATATAAAGCATCAAGATATTGACTCTAGTGAATTAGACAGCGTTGCTTTCCAAGCACCTGATAGGGAACTGATGGTGGCTTTTAGTACAGCCGTACCCCTTGAAAATTGTACATATTTCGGGTCGATATAATGTCATTGCGGATGCTCTATCTCGAGCTTAAGAGATTTTACTTTTTTTCGTGCCCCTGCATATGAGCTATGATGCCTGTAAATGTCACAAGGAGAGATGGCTGTTTGTTTATTGCACTGTTTATGCTGGGTTAAGTTTATGCTTGCACTGTTTATCTTGACTTTGTAAAAGAAAACTTTTCTTGGGGTAAAGTTTTCTTCTTTAAGGGGAGGAGGTGTTACGGTTTGTGACCTTTTTCTTCTTCCTTCCCCCACACCCCCCTGTGAGTTAGACCAAGTGGTTTGGTCCATGTGTATAAAGTCTATGATTGGCTCTGGGGCAGGGGAGTGGCCAGGAAGGTGATTCAGAGGAGTGAGTGGCCATTTTGGAGGAGGGCTTATGGCAGAGTGCTTTTTCGGGGTTTGTGGAGTGTCCAGCTGCAATCTCTCCACCTGAAGGGTGACGTTGATCGAACTCGTGGACTTGCCTACTCTTACCCTCTCGTGCTGGGCCTGCCTTGGGGCCTACTGTTGGGCCTGCCCTGGGGCCTACTGTTGGGCCTGCCTTGGGGCCTACTCGTGGACTTGCCTACTCCTACCCTCTCGAGCTGAGCCTGCCTTGGGGCCTACTGTTGGGCCTGCCCTGGGGCCTACTGTTGGGCCTGCCTTGGGGCCTACTCATGGACTTGCCTACTCCTACCCTCTCGTGCTGGGCCTGCCTTGGGGCCTACTGTTGGGCTGCCGTGGGACCTACTACTGGACCTGCCTACTCTCGGACCGGCCTACTCTTGGACCGGCCTACTCTTGGACCGGCCTACTCTTGGACCGGCCTACTCTTGGACCGGCCTACTCTTGGACCGGCCTACTATTGGACCGCCCTACTTTTGGACTGGCCTATTCGGGTTTTTCCCTCTTTTCGCCCTTCTTGGTTTTATGTGTCGGAAGAGATTTTCGTGTGATAATCCATAAATAAAGACCGTGTGATTGAAGGCTTAGCTTGGTGTGCTTCAGACCGTAACGGTGTACTCCAACTCTGTTAATGCCTGGTTTAGAGTTTAGTGAGACAAGCCATCACGAGAGACTGGTATCACCATCACTTTGATCCTAAGGTGAGGAGGCATCATGAAATGATGGCAAAACCGAAGTCCATGTCTTCTCTGAGATGGAGTCTCAGCAGCACGTGATCATCTGAGCCGCACCATGTGATCAAATGGGTCATTCTAGCCTCTCCTAAAATTGGACAGCTAATCAGAAGTCACACACAGATCATTGATCTGTGTTTGAGCTGCATGCATGCTTTAGAATTTAGATCATTCTGGCATGCGGTTAACGATGTGATGTGTGCATATTGCAAGCTCACGGCCATGCTTCCGTATCCAGAGGCGGTGTTAGGGGCATGCAAACCAAGCTTGGTCTGGCACATGCGTTGGGCTGTATTCCATTAGTAATCAGCTTGTATAGTGCTCACCACCAAACCCTGGTGTTGGGCTAGCGGCTAGGGTGCCGGCTTAGGATCCTACGATCCTGGGTTCGAATCCCGGTCGATCGCTGAATTAACGCCAGGGGGGTTGACTCAGCCTGTCATCCTACCGAGGTCGGCAAATTGAGGACCAGTTCACTGGTAATTCCCTGTTTGTCGTTAAAGGCGGCAAAAAGGGTTGGCGTCAGGAAGGGCATCCGGCCGTAAAACATTGCTTCAAAAAGGGGACCGAAAAACAACAACCACGGTTCCCGAAAAAGGCCAACCCCCGCTTTGCGGGGAAAAATGGCCTCTAAAGGTGGTTATTGTTTTTATATATATAGTGCTCACCAAGTGGCTTAAGCACTCCATGAAATGGTTGATAAGGAATGGCTGGCTTGGCAAGCTGATTGGTAATGGGACACCCCTTGATCAGATTTTTGCGTGAGTTTGTGCTTACGGCTGGTGGTATCAGCTGAGATTATGGGGTTACCTTTATTGTAATCACATAAAATAATTTGAAATATATATGTGGGTGTGGCTAGGGGGGAGGGAAGGGGCGTGGAGGGAAGGGGGCTGGGGATCACGTTATTCCTTTTATTACTGCCAATTATTGTACTGTTGTTATCATTGCTAAAATATAAGATGCGTCACTTTGCTGATGGGAATATCAATTGTGCAATTGCAAAAAAAAACAACTGATTTTGTTAATGGAAAAAATAGAAATAGGGGGTGTATAGATACCGGGTCTAGATATACACTCAGGGAGCGAGGAGATTGTGAATGGGATATTCATCACAGCCGTTTTAGATGCTCAAATGTGAATAATATACAACAACACACCGAGAGGTGCGACCTGTAGGAATATTTGGGGGACAGAGCCCAGAGAGCTGGGGGGGCAAGGCCAGAGAGGAGTCGGTAGAAGACGGAAAGACCACCAACCTGCCTGCGGTGAGTGAGTGAAAGGCCCTTGGAGTTAGCTTCATCGCGGGAGATTCCAATGATTCTGAATGCTTTGGTTTCAACAGCGTGAAGACGAGCTAGGTGTGAGGCAGGAGCACCAGCCCAGAGGGGAGAGCAGTATTCCATTGAGCTACGGATGAAAGCCTTGTATGTGGTGTGGAGCTCAGGTGTGCCAAGGAAGGACTTCGCACGTCGGAGGATGCCCAGTCGGCGACTGGCTTTGGAGGCCAGATTTGAAATGTGGTTTTCCCAGGAAAGATCATGGCAGATAGTGAGACCCAAAAGCTTGAGTGACAGAACTTCTTGGAGAGGATTATTCACAAAGTGGATGGGAGGGTTGTCCAGTCGGTCTTTTCGGAGAGACATCGTAAGAGTATGAGATTTGTCAGGATTGAAAGACATGTTCCACTTGTTTGCCCAGTCTGTGATTTTGTCCAGGTCTGCAGAGAGTGAGGAGGCTGCAGACTGCCGATCTGAGGGATGAGGAATGGAGCGACAGAGAGTAGAGTCATCAGCAAAGAGATAGAGAGGATTTTCAAGAGAGTCAGAGAGATCATTGATGAAGACCAGAAAAAGCACAGGGCGCAGAACACTGCCTTGGGGAACTCCAGCCTGAATAGGAAGAGGAGATGAGAGAAACCCATTCAGGGCCACACGTTGACTACGACTGGAGAGGAAGTCCGCCAGCCATGCATGGAGATTTCCATGGATACCAAAGGAGGAGAGTTTGGTGAGCAGAGCGGGGTGCCAGACCGTATCGAAGGCACGTGATATGTCAAGGGAGACGGCTCTAATTTCCTGTTTGGCATTGAGGACCTCCATCCATTGTTGAGAAAGCAGAAGCAGCATGCCCAGAGTCGAATGACCAGGTCTGAAACCAATTTGATGATCAGAGATCAAGCCATTGAAGAAGAGGAAAGATTTCATATCTGAAGCAATGATGGATTCCATGACTTTGCTGATAATTGGGAGAAGGCTGATTGGTCTGTAGTTGCTAGGATCTGTTTTTGCACCTTTTTTGTGCAAAGCGGTGATGTTGGCTGATTTCCAAGTAGATGGCAGATGACCTTGAGCAAAAGAGAGGGTGAAGAGAACAGAGAGAGGGAGTGAAAGAGCGGAAGAACAGGATTTTAGGACCCGTGGGCTGATGCCGTCAGGTCCAGTTGCAGAATCAGAGTCGAGGGTTGACAGAAACTTTTCCACCTTGTCAGGAGGAAAGGACACAGAGTCGAGGAGCAGCTGGGTATGACTGGGTACGGTGGGTACAGAGAGGGATGGGTTTGGGACACAAGATTTAGAGGCAAACACAGAGTTGAGGCATTCAGCTTTTTCACGTGCGGAGTCGGCCGTGTTGCTGTTTGAGGTGAGGGAGGGGATGGATGGGGGAACAAACACCAGAAACAGATTTGACCAGACGCCACCGGGATTTGGAAGAGGGAGACAGATAAGAGAGTTCGGTCTTGAGAACGGAGAGATATTGTTTCCTCGCTCTCCTGATGGTGGATACACACTTGTTTCGGGCTTTGTGAAAGGAAATGAGATTTCCTTCCGTTGGATTTGCTTTCCAGGAGGCGAAAGCAAGTTGTTTCTGGGCAACAGCCTCACCACAAGAATCCGTGTGCCATGGACGGGAGGAAAGGTATGACAACTGTAGACGAGATTGGATAAATCTGTGCATGAGAGAGAGCAATTTACTTTGGAAGAATTCCCAGGATGAGTTGATGTCAGAGGCGGTAGAGATGGGAGACCAGTCCAGATGATTGATGGCTGCTTGAAGACAGTGCCAGTTGGCCTGAGTGAAATGCCAGACTCGTCGAAGCTGAGGAGACTCTCTGAGAATGGTCAGAGAGATGTCAACTTTAACAAGCACATGATCAGATGAGCCGATTGGAGCAGAAGAAGAGCAGCAGTCATTTTCAGGGAAGTTAGTCATAACCAAGTCCAGAAGAGAAGATGCTCCGTTGACTGAGATCCGGGTCGGGAAATTGACAGATTGTGTCAGTCCCAGTGAGTCGCAGAAGTCCTTTGCTGAAGAGCCATGGCTGGTGAGAGAGGTACCCACACCCAGCCAACTGGCATGGTGGCAATTGAAATCGCCACATATGAGGAAGAGAGAGTTGGGATGGGTAGAGAGAAGTTGGTCCATATTATCAGACACCGAGATGCAGATGGAGTCATCACTGTTTGGTGGACGATACAACACACATATGAACAAAAGGTGGGAGCGAAGGGGAAGCCGTAGCCAAAGGTATTCCTGGGGGTGAGGTGGAGAGAGGGCAGTGCAGGGCGAGTGAGGAAGAGAGTTTTTTTTTAAATAAAGATAGCAACCCCACCTCCAGGACGAGGCTCAGGTCTATCATACCGGAGGAGGGAGTAACCTGGGAGAGATACCAAGGAATCAGAGACATCATGAAGGAGGAAAGTTTCTGTTAAGCAGATCATGTCTGGTTTGTCAGAAGCAACCTGTATGGAGAGATCAGTCAAGTTTGAGCGAAGGCCCCGGATGTTTGAGGTCCATACCGTTAATGAAGAGGAAGGGGGAGCATCGGATACAGAACGGGGGGGGGGGTGGGGGGAGGGGTAGGGTAAGATGTGGAAGAGGAGGAAGAGGTAGGGAGAGCTGTTGAAGGTGTGTCAGATTTCAGAATAGCTTGGAGAAAGGGAAGAATGGGGCGGACAAAAGGTTTGATGGTGATTGGGTGAGGCACAGTGAGGTGTTATTTGAGGAGGGGGAAGAGCGAGGCAGAAGGTTGGGGGAGATGAAGGTGAAAGTTGGAAGGGGGAAGAAGCGGGGAGGACGCTTTGAGGAGGAGGGGTGAGAGGGGAGTCTAGGAGGGGAGGAGCGAGGGAGAGTCTCAGAGGGGAGGGGTGTGGGGGGAGTTTAGGAGGGAAGGGGCAAGGGGGGAGATTTGAAAGGGATGGGTGATGGGGAGCATTTGGAGGGGAGGGGCAAGGGGGAAGATTTGAAAGAGATGGGTGATGGGGAAGATTTGGAGGGGAGGGGCAAGGGGGTAGATTTGGAGGAGAGGGGTGATGGGTAAGTTTTGGAGGGAAGGGGTGATGGGGAAGATTTGGAGGGGAGGGGGAAGATTTGAAAGGGATGGGTGATGGGGAAGATTTGGAGGGGAGGGGCAAGGGGGTAGATTTGGAGGGGAGGGGTGATAGGGAAGTTTTGGAGGGGATGGGTGATGGGGAAGTTTTGGAGGGAAGGGGTGATAGGGAAGATTTGGAGGGGAGCGGTGAGTTTGGATTTTGAAAAGGGTACGATTAATGGGAAACGAACATTTATTGCAAAATGAGTTTCTTGAGACGTTTTTTTTTTGTTTTTTTTTGTATACAAGATCGAGGTTCGTTAAAGAGCGAACATTAATCACACAGAAAGACAAACCGACACATAAAACATATAACAACGGGAGCGGTAGACAAGATGGGGAGAGAGGGGGACGGACACAAACAACATTTGAGAGCAGGGACCGAGAAACATCGAGAGATCTGTGGGAGGGAGAGGGCTTTGGGGGGAGGCATGGGAAGGGGGAGGGGTGGGAGAGGTATAAAACATATGGACACTGCCGGGACTTCCACGAAAGAAGTTGGAATTTCAAACAAGGTGGATCTTGGGTGAATTAGCGGTGGTAGAAAAGATCAAGGTTTTGGATGGGGGAAGATAAGAGATGGTGGTGAACAGCTGTTTTAAAGACCTGGAGGGAGGAGTGGGATTGAAGGGAGTGTGGGAGTTTGTTCCAGAGGCGGGAGAAAAGAGGAATGAAAGGGTGAAGGTGAGCAGAGAGCCGAGATTTTGGCAGTTTAACCATCAGAGGGTTGCTGGCAGATCTTGTGCGACCTGTGGGAATATTTGGGGGACAGCACAGAGAGAGCTGGGGGGGGGGCAAGGCCGGAGAGGAGTCGGTAGAAGACAGAAAGACCACCGACCTGCCTGCGGCGAGTGAGTGAAAGGCCCTCAGAGATAGCTTCATCGCGGGAGATTCCAATGATTCTGAAAGCTTTGGTTTCAACAGCGTGAAGCCGAGCTAGGTGTGAGGCAGGAGCACCGGCCCATAGGGGAGAACAGTATTCCATTGAGCTGCGGATGAAAGCCTTGTATGTGGTGAGGAGCTCAGGTGTGCCTAGGAAGGACTTCGCACGACGGAGGATGCCCAGTCGGCGACTGGCTTTGGAGGCCAGCTTGGAAATGTGGTTTTCCCAAGAAGGATCTTGGCAGATAGTGAGACCCAAAAGCTTGAGCGACAGAACTTCTTGGAGAGGATTTTTGAGAAAGTAGATGAAAGGGTTGTCCAGTCGATCTTTTCAGAGAGACATAGTAAGAGTGTGAGATTTGTCAGGATTGAAAGACATGTTCCACTTGTTTGACCAGTCTGTGATTTTGTCCAGGTCTTCAGAGAGTGAGGAGGCTGCAGACTGCCGATCTGAGGGATGAGGAATGGAGCGGCAGAGAGTGGAGTCATCAGCAAAGAGATAGAGAGGATTTTCCAGAGAGTCGGAGAGATCATTGAGTCAAAAATACGTTTGAGGTCGCGTTCGAGTCAAAAATACGTTTGAGGATGCTGAAGGCGGGGTGGAGTGCAGGAGAGTTTCGGGAATGTAGAAAAAAGGAACTGTAAGAGATGGAATTTTTTTTGGAATGAATAGATTTGGTGAGCGAAAGCATCCTTTTATAGAAGAAGAAGAAAAAGGTGATATAATATACGACAGAATACAATTCTTCAGGGGAAAGTTTAAACATTTTTAACAACGTGATCACGTGATCACGAACAACGTGATCGAAGAACGGACGAACAAATAAGAACAACGAATAAACGAATAAGACCAGAGAAGGAAAAAAAAATTTTGTTTTTTTTTTGAGTTGAGATTTTAAACAAGGGGTGAAAGACTGGGACAAAAACAGAGAATGAAAGTAATTGCAGCAAAATCGACGAACCGCTGAGAGAAAAACAAAGCCTCAAGGTCGGACACTGTAGCCTACTAGGCCTCAGAATACGCGACATGAATTAACCAACGATTTTGTATTCATGTATGAAAAATTAACACCGAGAATCTTACTAAAGACACACTATAGGTACACACACCGAAAGATAGATACAGTTTCGACAAAAACACAATTGTGAAAAATTACTTAACTTCGAAAGCGGGAGCGCATGGACAGCTTCGAAAAAACGTGCCCTCCACGTGCCTGCAATCCTCTTATGGTTTAACTGCCAAAATCAAGACTCTCTGCTCACCTTCACTCCTTCATTCCCCTTTTATCCCGCCTCTGGAACAAATTCCCCCCTCCCTTCAATCCCACAATTCCCTCCAGGTCTTTAAAACAGCTGTTCACCACCATCTATCTTCCCCCATCCAAAACCTTGATCTTTTCTACCCCCGCTAATTTCACCCCAAATCCACTTTTTTGAAATTCCAACTTCTTTCCTGGAAGTCCTTGGTGTCGTTGTGTTTTATACTTCTCCCACCCCCCCCCCCCCCCCCTTCCCATGCCTCCTCCCCCCAAGCCCTCTCCCTCCCACACATATCCCGATGTCCCTGCTCTCAAATGTTGTGTTTGTGGTCTTCCCTATCTTGTCTACCGCTCCCTCTTTTTATATATTTTGTTTGTCTGTTTCATTTGTTTATGTGATAAATGTTAGCTCTTTCACAAGCCTCGATTCTGTATCCCCAAAAAACCCCCTCGTGGACACTCGTGGGCCTTTGTTGGCGGTTTGGCTGTTCAACTTATCCGATAGCCCTCGCACGGTAAGGGGCGGAGCTGTCGTAGCCAAGTGTAGTAGTGTAGTAGAGGTCACCGGAGGAGGCAGATCCACATGCTTGCCAGTTCAGCCGGATAAAAGGAAAAAATTGTTGGAAATTGATTGGCCCAATGGGATAAAGGGAAACTAGGAGTGGTGGATGACACTCTTGGACCCGACCAACCTGTGACGACCTGCACATAAGGTAAGGTGCCTTGATGCTTGCTGTCCCAGGTGTTCGGTTCTTCCTCAGAAATTGGGACATGGGTAATTGGAATGGGAGTGGGGGAGAGTGAATCAATGGTCGGTAAGTGGATCGGTTTGAGTGCCACAAAGGGTCTTGTGGTTGGTGTCTATTATATGGAAAGGGTTTTGTGTTGTTTTTGTCGTGAGAAAAGTTGAGCTGTGTTTGGCGGGTGTATGTGTGGATTATCACATGTATGCAGGCCATGGCAGTGTCGGAACACAATCACCATCTTTGCATTACAGTGGTTGAGAATTGAATGGCAGCGGGGGAGGGAATAACATTTGGGATTTTGTCGGTGGGGAAGGTGTGTGTCCCCGCAGGAATGGACCAAGCTCTGGAGGAGCGGTGACTGCGCCCCCCCCCCCCTCCCCTCCCCCCTGAGGTAATTTGTCCTTGGCAGCCGGTGGTGTCTGGACAGGGAGACCCGTTGGGGGGAGGGGGGGGTGGGGTCTGGTTTGGTGACCAAAGCAGAGTGCCGGCTGGCTAAAGGGATTTTATTTTATTTTATTATCTTTCCCCTGTGTGTCATATTTGTGACTGAGTGGGGACGTCTCAAAGTAGAATTTTAGTTTTTACTTCACCCTTTATTTCACCACTTTTGTCTTGCATTTATTTTTATTAAATTCATTATTGTTGCATTTTATTTGTCGTGTTTTTTTTATTCGTTGTGTGTTTGGGAAGCAAACCGTGTACTTCGTTCAGGTAAGCACCTCGCTGCCTTCCGTCCCGCGTGCGCCATAAAAATAACCGCCAAGAATTTGGCTGATCACCTCGGAAATTAAGGACCGTTTCGTTTTGGCTTTCGTCACCCAGTGGTTTTAATCGCTGGGCGACACGACAATATGTAATATGTAGATGGTTAAAAGTTCAACTACGACTGTTTTACGGGCTTATTAATTCGTACTTCAGCACTATGAATCTTGGTGTAATTCCGGTGGTCAAATACGTTCTAATTTAGGTACTATTTGTCTGACCCTCTTGTACCAGTAAATCGAAAGATCCGAGATGTAGGCCCATGACTGCCACAAACATTTTTTTCCCCCCAATTAACATCTCCCCCAACAAATAGTACAGGACACATGCATTAGTAGATCTGGTGTACATTAACATGAATTACAAGGAGATTGATTGATAATGGACAAAGACATGGTTTCTGGCATTTAATTCTGGATACCCGAATCTACATCCAATTAATCATAGCTGACAAGCAACAACATGGTAGACGAGTTGTCACTGGCATTCAGATTGTATAGCAATATTAGCAATTAGATCATCTTTTTTTAATTAATTTTTTTATCGGCGCTCCGGACGAACTTAGGACATATAGACATGCCTTGCATAAGACATGTTTCATATAGACATGTATGAAACATATAGACATGTTTCATACCCATTTTAGTGTGTACAATATTTGAATCTGATAACAACACAAGTTCCACTTTGTGTTCCCAACATAACATTAAGTTTAAATGAACCGCCTCTTAATCATAGACTGACAATCACAAACTGATAAGACAGACATGGACCCTTTTTTTGCATAATTACTATCCACATAACAACTATTTCAGCATTTGTGTCATTTTTCCTCGTAATATTCATCATAATAATTATTTTTCTCAGAATAATAATCAATTTTTTCTCCCCTCTTTAACTTTTTATCACTCTTTCAATATTTTTATCAATATATTTATAAGCATAAGCCTTTGCTCTCATACAAATAGGTTTATCCATTTTAATATTCTCCTTACTCACAATTGTTTGAAAACACCTCTACTTTTTTATATTGAAGACTTGGTCAATTAATTAACTTAGATGTTTGTTTCCAAGATGTAGTAAGTCTCATATTTTTTTCTCTTTTCTTTACATTTTCCATCGTTTTTTCCCCCAAATACAGCATGATTCATTAATTTACAAGTGTTTTTCAAAAAAAAAAAATACTTTTTTCCCCTCATAACCACGAAAGCTTGGCCATCACAGCAGCAATGCCTTTTTTCTGTGACTGGAACACTCTCACAATAATCATACATCATCTCATCCGTTTAATGTATATCCATCTGCTTATGTGTAGATTGTGGTGGGGGGGGGGGGGGGGGTTTCTTGTACTGTCTTTTGCAACAACACATTTATTCCCCCCTTTTTCAGTGTGGCTCACACAATGAGCCAAATGCAAGTCAGCCATAGTAAAAATTTACGGGGAGTCACAACTCTTTAAAATCCCATGTTATATCGCCCTCACCAACATTAAATAGATTTGTCGTTGTCACACATCCAGTCTGTCCACCAAATTTTGTCTAAATCTGCCCACAACTTTGTGAGACACACAGGATCTGTCCACAACTTTTCACAGCGAGATGGGGTGAGGGGCAGACCAACTCTGAATACAAAGGAGAACGAAGAGGGTTCTGTCCACATTTTGTCTCACGAAAGATTATCTGACGGTCCAGGGTAACAGACAGACAGGGGCAAAACCCAAGGCCCCAGAATTCAATCAGATTGTCCCAAGATGTTCCAAAGAGTGTGCACTCCCCAGACTGGCACGACTCCCCCAGATCAGAGGTTGTACCGTACCATGCATACCTCTTGGCGCCAATGGGCATCTTGACTTTTGTATGAACATTCATATGTTTAGTTTTAAACCCATTTTATCAATCAAAATACAATTACTAACTTGCCAACATTCTAATTCAAATCCATGTCCATTTAAAATGGTATACAATTTCGTTAACATTAAAGATGTAACATATAAACAGTTCATGTCATAATAGAGCAAATGTTGTCAGTGAGATGTTTGCATTTATCAGTGGAGGACAAAAGCCATTGTGGCCATTCACCAACCCCACACATCCACCTGGGGAGAGCTGGCCTTCACACCCACCTTGCCATCTCACCAAGACTGCTCCTACACACCACACTCAGTGATTATCCATTTTAACCACATTTACACTGTAACATCCTCGTACTCAGTAAATACATGTCAGTGTGTGTAGGTGTGTGTCTGCATGTAAATATTGATTTAAAATCTTATACAACCCCAAAATCAAATCGGTTCATCTTTACATCATTATATATACATGTACCAAGTTTACATCAGATTCCTTCAGCCGTTTTCAAGTTATAAATCTATTACAGACTCTGACCTTTGACCTCTTGACCCCAAAATCAAATCAGTTAATCTTTACATCATTATATATACATGTACCAAGTTTGCATCAGATTCCTTCAGCCGTTTTCAAGTTATAAACCTATTACAGACTCTGACCTTTGACCTCTTGACCCCAAAATCAAACCAGTTCATCTTTACATCATAATGCATATTTTTACTGACTTTGGTCAAAATCCCATTGCTGTTTCACAAGTTATTGAGGTAATAGGATGTTTACCTAACATGACCTTTGACCCCGTGACCCCCAACAATTAAACAGTTCATCGTTACCTTATTATAAATATTTGCACCAACTTTGACTTGGTTCTCAAATTATCATCAGTTCTTCATTCTCAAATTATCGCGGTAACAAAAACCTATCACGGATGGACAGCTGGACGGATAACTCTAAAACATAATGCCTTCGTCGGCGGAGGCATAAAAATATTTTGCTTACTTTTTGGACTTTTGCTTTATCAAAATCTTTCTCAAAGACTATGAATCACCTTCTGTTTATCAGTCTGTTTATACTGTTTATTAGCTCACCTGGAACATAGTTCAGGTGAGCTTTTGGGATGGCGCGTCATCCATCTGTTCGTCCATAAGCACTTACAACTCCTTCTCCGAAATTGCTGATGTGGTTGTGATCAAACTTAGCAAAAATTATCTGTTGTGTTGTAGAACTGAAGTTTGTTCGTGGCATCATCCCCTCCACTTATAAGTAGGTCATCGTAAGTTTTGAAGGTTCCAAAAGTACTTTAATTTAAATCTAGTTTGGCTGCCATTTTGGATTACAGGAAAAGCTTTAAAAATCTTTTCTCAAACAGCTTGTCTGATAAATGCAAAACTTTAAATTTGTGATCAACTACACAAATGAAAAATAATTTAACAATGACATCAGTCACGTGATATGGCAGCCATATTGGATCATAAGAAAACCTTTTCAGAAATAGCTTAACTGATCGATGCGAAACTTTACATATGTGATCAACTGCACGTAGGAAATATAATTCTAACAATAATGTCATTGGCCATGTGGTCTGGCAGTCATATTGAATAAAAGGAAAACCTTTAAAATTCATTTTCTCTGAAACCGCTTAACTGATGAATGAATGAATGAATGATCGTTTTAAGGCCATTTTCCCCGCTGGAGCGGGGGTTAGCCTTGCGGGTCCCATGACAATCATGGTTCCCTGTTTGAGGCAATGTTGTTTTTTTTATGGCCGGATGCCCTTCCTGACGCCATTCCATTTGATGAATGTGAAACTTAAAATATATGAACCTATGGGACCGTTTGATTAAGAGAAACTGATCCAAAACACAATATGACCACCAGTAACGCCATAATAAAGAAAGTGGGCAATATCTCGAAAATATGAATTTTAGACACCTTGGAGTTGTACCTTATCCAAATAGGGCTTTATTTTTTTTATCACAACTTGAAGTGAAATCATCATACTGGAAGTGGGCAATATCTCAAAATCTAAGCCTTCATAGACAGGAGGGAGTGAGTTGCACTACTGTGAACATCATGTCTATATTACTTGACCTAAAAGATGTATTTCAAATCCAGCTCTTGTATTTATTCTGATCCATCTGTCACTCCACTTTTTGGTAACCAGCCAGGTGAGCCAGGTGAGCTACAGGTCCCCTATTTCTTTGTTTTCTTTGTCTTTGTTTTGTTTACAGCGGATCATCTGTGTGTACTGTATTATATGTACGATGAATATCTTGTGTGTACTGTATCATGTGTAATATTAACATCTTGTGTGTGGTGTATTACAGTTGTGGCCAAAAATATCAGCACCCGTGCACTTTTTCCAAATAATGGACCATTTCTTCCAGAAAATTGTTGAAATAAAAAAATATTTTGGTATCCACAAATGTATTTCTTTGGTTTGCATTGGAACAAAACAAAAAAAGCTGAAAAAATTACTAAATCTTAGCATATTCCACACAGAAATCCTAAAATGGCCCGGACAATATTATTGGCACCTTTCAGAAGTTGTTCGAAATATTTAGATTTCAAGCAGGTGAATTCTCCTTTACTTTGGATTTGAACTCATCTATGGTGAGTTGCAGGTGCCTGCAATAGAAAAATCACTCATCCAACCCGTATGAATGGAGAAAAGGAGTCATTCTTCTGTTTTGTGTCACTGTGTGTACCACAATGAGCATGGAGAAAAGAAAGAAAACCAGAGAATCGTCTGAGGAGGTCAGACACAAGATTGTAGCCAAGTATAGACAATCTCAAGGCTACAAGTTCATATCCAGAGACCGTGATGTTCTTGTGTCTACCATATGCAATGTTATCAGGAAGTTTATGGCCCATGGCACTGTAGCCAACCTCCCTGGACATGGCCGCAAAAGAAAACTTGATCGAAGATTGCAGCGAAGGATTGTTCGAATGGTGGAAAAAGCACCTCCCTCCATAAACTGCCACACAGATTCAAGCTGACCTTCAGAAACAAGGTATGACAGTTTCAATTTGTCACCAACTCAATGAAAGGGGGTTCTATGGTAGGAGACCCAGGAGGACCCCACTGCTGAGAGAGAGACATAAGAAAGCCTGACTGGAGTTTTCCAAAACACACCGAAACAAGCCAAAATCCTTCTGTGAGAATGTCCTGTGAACAGATGAGACCAAATTGGAGCTTTTTCGTAAAGCACATCATCTCTGTAGGGAAGGTGTTCTTTTCTTTTAAGGTTTCATTTTGTTTTCTGTAAACACAGTCAAACACAGAGGAGGTTCAGTGATGTTTTGGAGTAGCTGTGCTGCCTCTGGCACTGGGTGCCTTGAACGTGTGCATGGCATCATGAAATCAGGAGATTACCAAGGCATTTTGGAGCGCAATGTGCAACCCAGTGTCGGAAAGCTGGGTCTCCGTCGAAGATCATGGGTCTTGCAGCAGAACAATGACCCCAAACATACTTCAAAAGCACCCAGGAATGGTTCAAGACAAAACGCTGGACTGTTCTTAAGTGGCCAGCAATGATTCCAGATCTAAATCCTATTGAACGCCTGTGGGGAGATCTGTAAACAGCAGTTGGGAGAAGGCACCCTTGAAATCTGGTAGAACTGGAGCAGTTTGCCACAAGAAGAGTGGGCCAAACTACCAGTAGAGAGGTGTAGGAAGCTCATTCATGGCTAAAGGAAGTGCTTGACTGCAGTTATTTTGTCCAAAGACTGTGCTACCAAATGTTAAGTATGGGGTGTCAATAATTTTGTCAAGGCCATTTCTTCTTATCTTCTGATTACAAACATCACAAACAAAGCCAGTTCTGCGCTGCAAGGGAAGGAAAATCCTCTCTATCTCTTTGCTGATGACTCCACTCTCTGCCGCTCCATTCCTCTTCCCTCAGATCGGCAGTCTGCAGCCTCCTCACTCTCTGAAGACCTGGACAAAATCACAGACTGGTCAAACAAGTGGCACATGTCTTTCAATCCTGCCAAATCTCACTCTCTTACTATGTCTCTCCGAAAAGATCGACTGGACAACCCTCCCATCTACTTTCTCAACAATCCTCTCCAAGAAGTTCTGTCACTCAAGCTTTTGGGTCTCACTATCTGCCATGATCTTTCTTGGGAAAACCACATTTCCAAGCTGGCCTCCAAAGCCAGTCGCCGACTGGGCATCCTCCGTCGTGCGAAGTCCTTCCTCGGCACACCTGAGCTCCTCACCACATACAAGGCTTTCATCCGCAGCTCAATGGAATACTGTTCTCCCCTATGGGCTGGTGCTCCTGCCTCACACCTGGCTCGGCTTCACGCTGTTGAATCCAAAGCTTTCAAAATCATTGGAATCTCCCGCGATGAAGCTATCTCTGAGGGCCTTTCACTCACTCACCGCAGGCAGGTAGGTGGTCTTTCTGTCTTCTACCGACTCCTCTCCGGCCTTGCTCCCCCAGCTCTCTCTGTGCTCTGTCCCCCAAATATTCCTACAGGTCGCACAAGATCTGCCAGCAACCCTCTGATGGTTAAACTGCCGAAAGCTCGGCTCTCTGCTCACCTTCACTCTTTCATTCCTCTTTTCTCCCGCCTGTGGAACAAACTCCCACACTCCCTTCAATCCCTCTCCTCCCTCCAGGTCTTTAAAACAGCTGTTCACCACCATCTCTTATCTTCCCCCATCCATAACCTTGATCTTTTCTACCCCCACTAATTCACCCCAGATCCACCTTGTTTGAAATTCCAACTTATTTCCTGGAAATCCTGGCAGTGTCCATATGTTTATACCTCTCCCACCCCCCCCCCCCCCTTCACATGCCTCCCCCCCTTCACATGCCTCCCCCCCTTCACATGCCTCCCCCCCAAAGCCCTCTCCCTCCCACAGATCTCTCGATGTCTCCATGTCTCTCGGTCCCTGCTCTCAAATGTTGTGTTTGTGTCCTTCCCCCTCTCTCCCCATCTTGTCTACCGCTCCCGATGTTATTTGTTTTATGTGTCTGTTTGTCTTTCTGTGTGATTAATGTTCGCTCTTTCACGAGCCTCGATCTTGTATACAAAAAAAAAAAAAAAAAAAAAAAAAAAAAGATATATTAAGCTCTGAATCAAAAACAAAGGTTTTGTAATATTAACAGTGAAATAAAGAATTGTGGAGACCAAATACTTTCATCAATTTCAACTTGTTTTTCGATAAAATTCTGAGTTATTTGAAAAAGTGCAAGGGTGCCAATATTTTTAGCCACGACTGTATATACACTACTAGCAGAAGCCCGTGGTAAAAATACCACGACAGAAAAACCTTAGCCTATTAATTATCATATATAGAGAGAAGAGAAGATCGGACACCCTCCCCCCAGAGAAGCAAAGTTCATTACGGCATTGTACACTGTTTCTCAACACATTAACAGGGTGTGAAGACCCGGAGAAGCTAAGGTGGCGTTATTAGCGATGTGAACGGACGGCTGCTGGAAAATCTAAGTGGTTTGCACCATGGGATGACGTCTTGCGCCCAACGTATTATTACTAGATAGATAAGAAAGATTATTATACAGAAAAAGAAGAGAGGAAGATACATGGAAGAGGAGATCGGACGCTCCCCTCCCCAGAAACAAAGTTTGCTACGACATTGTACACTGTTGCTGAACACACTGACGGGGCTTGAGGACTCGGAGAAGCAATGTTGGCATTCTTAGCGACCTGGATCCCAAGGATGACGGCAACGGGAACATCAAAGACTGGTTTGCACCATGGGACAACAGCCCACGTCCGGCTGGGGAGTCAGCAGGCAGTGGGGGCTGTCGGAGGAAAAATCCTTTAGCTCCGAAAGGACCGACCCGACTCCCCGACCCCACTCCTCGATCCTTAGCGTTAGCGTATTATAATATAGATGACCACCTTGTGTGTACTGTATTAACCCCCCTCACCCTCCTCCCCCAACGGAGTGACGGGGCCCGATGAGGCGGGCGGAGCGCGAGGGCGAAGGCTTTTCTGGCTTTGGCAGTGTGACTGTGAGGGGGCTCGTTGTCTCGGGTGTGCTGGTGTGCTGCAGAACGTGTTTGTGCTTTCTTTTACCGGAAAGGAGGATTTTTTAAATCTTACGCCAAAGATTGTCAAGTGGTGAATGGAGGAGAAGAGAACGAGGACCGTGCTCCCTGCTTGCCTCACTCCCGAACGCCCGCGGCGCATTCGACGGGCAGCTTTCGCCGCCATTTTCCAGGCTCCCGCCTGTGTGGCTTCGGGTTTCAACAACTGTTGACTTACCACGGGATCCATTTGGGCCAGTTGAGTGCCGGAGCGTGATTTTTATTTTCTTACCCCACCTTGTGTGTGTGTGTGTGTGTTTTCGTGTCTGTGTGGAGGATCCTCGAAGTAGAAATTATTTACCTCAGCCTTTATTTTCTTTATTCTCATTCCGCACCTTATTTTATTGTAAATAATTATTGTTACATTTTTGTTGTATTGTTCTTGGTGGGTTTCGGAATAAACCCGTGTGTTCGCGAGAATAAACACTTTGTGGTTCTTCAGTCCCGCGCATGCGCGTCAATAACCGCCAAAATTGGAGATCGCCTCGGGAGTTAAAGCTGGTTCGGTTCATCCTTCCAAGGCTTGGTGGTAACCAGCCGTGGACAGGACAATATGTACTATTAACATCTTGTGTGTACTGTGTTATATGTACGAGTAGCAGATAACCCGGTTCTACCAGGTTATTGTAAGGGAATTTGTTTGCAATAGTGTGGAATATTTAGGGAGTTTGATGGGAATGTCCTTTGACAGCATAATAGCAAGGAGCCGTGAAAATTATGTGGGGTCTTTTGGGTGTTTGATGTTTTTAAGGGTCTTTGTGGTCCTCTGGGTCTTTGTGATATTTTGGGTTCTCTTGGTATTTTGGGTCTTGGTGGTCTTTTGGGTCTTTCATGTCTTTAAAGTCTTCGGGGTCTTTTGGGGCCTCTGCATCTTTTGGGTCTTCTGGGTATTTCAGGGTTTTTGGGATATTTTGGGTCTTGGTGGATCTTAAAGGGTCTTCAAAGGTCCAAGGTGCCTCAGCAGTCCAAAGGGGCGAAATGTACATTCCAATAGTACGTAATTAATAGACATGTAATTAATAGACGATGAAACCGACGTTCAAACAGTACAGTACATAATTGATATACATTTTGTCACACGGCTAAGGATGGACAGCTTCAAGGACGGATGGCTTCACTAATCATTTTTTTTGTTTTTATATATAGTTTTGTTTTTGTTTTCTTTACAGTGGGTCATCTGTGTGTACTGTATTATTTATACTATGAACATCTTGTGTGTACTGTATTATATGTACGATGAACATCTTCTGTGCACTTTACTGTATTATATGTACTATGAACGTCTTGTGTGTACTGTATTATATGTACTATGAACGTCTTGTGTGTACTGTATTATATGTACTATCAACATCTTGTGTGTACTGTATTATATGTATGATGAACATCTTGTGTGTACTGTATTATATTTACTGTGAAACTCTTGTGTTTACTGTATTTTGGTTTTATTATTTTTGGTTTGTTTTACTTGTGCTGTATATTCTAATGGGTTATTAATATTTATTGGTTCACGAGTTATCAAACAGAGTGACCACTATATTCGTCATGGGTGTGTGTCTGTCTGTCTGTCTGTCTGTCCTTCTGCAGCATAACTACCCGATGATATCATCCGATCTTGATGAAACTTGGGTGGGAGGTTGATGTCATGATCTAGTTGTGTCCTGCCTAGAGTGGGCGTATTGCGCCCATTGTGGGCGGAGCCACGCCCGAAAAAGATGTCTTTTTAGGGGGTAATCGATTTCAAGCTACATCTTTGGTGGAATCTGACAGGAGTTTCGGTATTTGGTTAGGCCAATGTCATGTGTCTAGCCCCATGGAGCTCGATTTTACATTTTCGCCCCAAAGTCAAGGTCACAAGGTCACAACATTTAGAAAAGTCGATTTTTGATGGTTTTATTACATTGTTCGCTTCCTGATAAGGTGAAATGTCGTACATGTTTTTATATTATCACATACATCATGAAATACAAGTTTTCCAACAAATTTCAGAATCTTCGACCTTTGACCTTTGAAGGTCACAAAGGTCAAATTTTCAAGGTTGTCGGAATCGAACCGAATTTTCGGTATTGTGTAGCTAACTAACCTCATAACTGATTACACATTATCTTCTATTAGTATAGGCTCTGGGGGGTTGCTTGTGTACATCTCTCTTCTACGGCAAAACTTTTGATTTTCCTGTTCTATATGTTGAGACAACAACAACAACAACATGCATTTTAAAGGCCATTTTCCCTGCTAGAGCGGGGGTTAGCCTTGCGGTCCCCATGACAATCTTCTCCATTTTGCCCTATTTTCTGCATCTCTCCTTGTTAACCCCCTTGCCCGCATTTCTTCTTCCACCATCTTCAGCCAAGTCTTTTTCGGTCTTCCCCGTCCTCTGCTTCCTTCTACATTCATTTCCATCACTCTTCTCAACCAGTCACATTCATCCCTCCTCAACACATGACCAAACCATCTCAACCTGTTCCTCTTCACAGCATCAATCACAGGCTCTATTCCCATCATCTTTCGCAATTCATCATTTGTCTTCCTCTCTCTCAACGATACTCCACACATCCACCGAACCATTCGCATTTCCACCCTTTCCAACCTTCGTTGCTGCTCTACGTTCATTACCCATGTCTCGCTCCCATAAATCATAACACTTCTCACACATGCAGCATACACCTTTCCCTTCAGCTTCAACGACACTCCCCTCATCATCAGCACGCCACCCAGTTCCCGAAACTTCTTCCATGCACATCTCACTCGAGCAACCGTTGCCGAGTCTGATCCACCTTCTCCATTCAGCATATCTCCGAGGTAGCAAAATGTTTTCACACCTTCCAGCTTCACGCCGTCTCCAAGATCCAACTCAACATTTCCTCCATCTGCAGCTCCCTCTGTGCACACCTTACATTTGAATGTAGCTGCCACACTGGTTAATGACCCTCTCAGACCACTACATTTTTGATGAACCCACTCAGCGCACATTGTACATTGAATGGAGTTCACTCCGACACCCTTCCTACACACAGCGCAGGGCCACTTCCCAGTTCTTTCCACCTCACCACATGCTTTACCACTTGCCATCACCTTCGTCTTTCCGATATTCACCTTCAGACCTTTTGTCTCCATACATTCCTTCCACGTGTTCATCTTTTCCTTCAGTCCATCCATACTTTCCGCAATCAACACCAGATCATCTGCACACAACAACTCCCACGGTAAACCCTCCTTTACGTTCTGAGCCAGCACCTCCATCACAGCTACAAATAGTAGTGGACTTAATACCGACCCCTGATGCATTCCCACCTTCACCTCAAACTCACCACTGTTCCCGTCCTTCGTCCTTACAGCTGTGCGCGCTCTTTTGTACATTGCCATCACTACTCTGATCAACCATTCCTCCACTCCTAACTTCCTCAATGCCCATGTCAATACTTTGCGTGGTACCCTATCGAATGCTTTCTCCAGATCAACAAACCCAAGAAACAACTTCTTCCTCTTCTCCATGTACTTCTCCTGCAACTGCCTCACAATGAAAAGCGCGTCTGTCGTTCCTCTTCCTGGCATAAATCCAAACTGCATTTCGTCGATCTTCACTTTCTTCCTTATCCTCCTCTCCAACACCCTTTCCAATACCTTCATTCCATGCTCCAATAACTTTATCGCTCGGTACGAGCCACACTCCAGAGGGTCACCTTTCCCCTTGTATAGAGGGATGAGGGTACTCAGTTCCCAGTCCACTGGAATGCGGCCTTCTTTCACCACCAGATTACAGATCTCTGTCATTCTCTTCACACCCCAACTTCCTGCTGCCTTCAACATATCTCCCACAACTCCCGTCGGCCCTCCCGCTTTTCTACCCTTCATTGCTTTTATCACTTCCTCAACTTCCTTCTCAGTTATCTTCTCTGCCGGTCCTAAAACAGGGTTACTCTCGATGTTGCCATCCCATTCATTCTCTGTATTCAACAGCATTTCCATATATCTTTTCCATCTTCCTTTAATTCCATCTGGGTCGACAACGATTTGTCCCACTTCATCCTTCAAGCAACTCACCCCCATCACATCACACCTCTCTTTCGCTATCTGCTTTGCAATCCTGAATACTGCTTTCTGACCCTCTTCCGAATCCAAGCGTTCTCCGAACATTTTCCTACATGCCTCCTGCGCCTTTGCTACCTCTTTCTTTGCAGCCTTCCTGGCTGCCTTATAACTTTCATGCTCTGCTGTTTCTACTCCCGTACCCTTCGCCTTCTGCCACTCCTTGAACTTCTTCCTCTTCTTGTCAATCCTCTTTCCAACTTCATCATCCCACCACCATGTTTCCGAGTGCCTCGGTGGTCCTTTTGTCCATCCACATACCTCACCAACGGCTCCCAACAGACAAGCTTTCATTGACATCCAACCACTTTCAAGCTCAACCACATCATCCTCGACCCTACTCCGCCTCTCTTTTAATGCCTCCCTTACTGTCACCTCTTTCAACCTCCACACCTTCATTCTCGGTTCGTACTTCACCCGCCGAGCTCTCCTCGCACCTTTCACCCTTACGTCGCAGACAACCAAGTGGTGCTGTGAAACAGCCTCCTCCCCCGGGATCACCTTTGTGTCCCGGAGGTGCCCCCTATCTCGCCTACGCACCATCAGGTAGTCAACGGTTGTCGTCGACCCACCTGACGTGTATGTAACAAGCTTATTATCCTCTTTCTGGAACTGAGTATTACAAATCAACAAATCAGCTCCATCAGCAAACTCCAAAATCCTTTCACCTTCTCCATTTCTCACACCATATCCGTAACCCCCATGAACTCCGTCAAAACCATCCATACTCCTTCCCACATGTCCATTTAGGTCTCCTCCTACCACAACAACTTCCTCATCTTTCACGTTTTCCATCAGCTTCTCTATCGCACACCAGAACTTGTCCTTCTCTTCATCGCTTCGACCAACCTGCGGAGCATATCCCGAGATGACGTTCACCAAGAGCTTTGCAATCATCATTTTCACCATCATCAACCTATCACTCGCTCTCGTCACACTCACCACACTGTCTACAAACTCCTCAGAAAACAGGACACCAACACCATTCACGCCCTCCGGGCACCCTTGCCGCACAAACTTGTATTTCTGTCCCTGCCTACCCTTCACCATTCTCACACCACTTCCCTTCCATCTCTTCTCTTGCACACAACATATGTCCACTCTTCTTCTGACCAATACTTCCACCACTTCTCCTGATCTCCCTGTCATTGTCCCTACATTCCATGTCCCAAACCTCAGAAACCGATCACTTCGGGCTGTACCCTGCCCATATGTAGTTGTAATTGTCATGGTTCCCTTTTTGAGGCAATGTTTTTATGGCCGGATGCCCTTCCTGACGCCAACCCTCTTAGTCGTCTCTTACGACACGCAGGGATACGGTGTACCTATTCTTATCCAGGGTACACACCGGGAAACGTTTAAAACATGGAAATTCTGGGGGGTGGGGGGGGGGGGGGGTGGTGGTGTCAAGGGAAAGATAAAATGAAAATAAACCCCTTCAGCCGGCACTTAGCTTGGCGTCCCAAAGAGTACTTTCAGGAGCTTGGCGGCTGTTGAAACTGGGGTAGCCACTCATGCGGGAAGTGGTCCAAAATGGCGGTGTAGAACTCCGCGCGTCGAAAACACAACAAGCGTGAGGCGAGCAGATTAGACGGCCTCCTTTCGATTCTCTACCGTCAAGTCCAATGCGGCCTTCAGAGCCCAGCAGTTGTCCAAAACCTCGTGTGGGGAAATGTGGTATCTGTCCGTCGTCTTGTCCACCGTCCGCACGCGGCTCCAAGCTCCGGCGCGAGGAAGCCCTCCGTCCGCCCGCACGCTTCACCAGGCCCCGATGCTTTATACCGATGCTTTATACCATGTTATACTTTATATATGTTGAGACCCTTGGAAAAAATCTGGGTAACACTCCCAGATCAAGTACGTTTTTTCTGCACACCCCAATACGTGATTATGACTTGAGGCCAATTAGCCGAAATAGCAAAATTCAGTTTTCATGGAATAATTCAAGAGTAGGCAGCTTTAGATTCAAATGTAACATTTATTTATCATGTTTAGACATAACTAACACATTTTTAGCATGGTTCAATACTATAAACTGTCTTTTTTCGGAAAAAAACACGTCATTTAGCTTCTTTTTCTCCAAAAATCACTTTCAGTTTGAAAGGCGCTCAAAATCCGATCACCTCTCATACACCCAATTATGTAGATAAAGCAACCAAAATTTGTCAGAAGCTTCCTTATGAAGCCCTTTAATAATTCCATGCATCATATTTATGATTCATTATATTGTACTAGGGCATGCCCGTACTATATATAAGCTAGGACGTGCCCGGTGACAGTGGGGTCAAATGTTAACAAAGGTTACCCCTACCCCAAAAAGCGGTATAAACCAAAATTGGTTAAATTGGTCTAACTTTAGAAGTAAGTGTGATATTCGGCTGATTTTGGTGTCTATGTATGGGTTTTTGATAGCAAGCTATTCATTGGAACCATAATCAACCTTTTGAATATACCTAATTTGCATAATTTCAAAATGGCCGCCAAACACCTCCTGGCAATGATGACTAAATTTCGCTCAAAATTCAGCTTAAGCAAAACTATTACACTTACATCGCTTAATGATTCATGAATTAAAATCATAACATGTCCACAAACCCAATATAACTGTCATAACAAGGAAGCGCGTGCTGTCAATTACCACCATTTACCACCCTGCAACTTCAATACATGTACTCTTTATCAAGCGACAGGATTCTTGCAGGCATCAGGGGAAGCCTTTTTGCAATGACAAAAATTTACACATTTGACTATGGCGGTCCTACAGGGGCATGTTGACCTGGCACACTTAGTGCATGAACAGACAACTGTCCAATGTGATTCTAGAGTTTTCCACGTTGTCTCAGGTATCAGCTGTTCCTTGTCATGCGTATAACCACAATCCTCTGGCTTAAGTGCGATCACATTTTCAGAATCTTGATGAAGCTCCAAAGCATGCATGATATTGTAGGCATTGAAAAAGCTACGCTTCATATGTGGCAGGAGACCTTGGCTGGTTGGTGGCAGGTTGTGATGAGAACTCCCTTTGACATGATGGAAGATCTCCGCACGCAAGTTCGAAAATTTCTTCGCATCGCTTTTTGGTTTCAGTACTTTGACCAAGTAGGATTCTGCATTCTTGATCAAAGGCTGAGAAAGGGTCGGCAACCCTCCAAAGTGCTTCAATAACCTTTCTGGCTCGGCATTCAAGGCGGCTTTCTTGGTCCCAACTTTGCTAGTGATATCACATCCTGTAAGACTGTGTACGGCAGGAAGAACAGCACAGAGTTGACATCCGATGCGCTCGAACAAGGTATGAAGGGGCACATACCGAGTGCTATCTCCAACTCCAGCTCGTACCCACAGCTCCTCTAGGTCATGTTGGAGAAAGACAGGCATGTGGTGGAGCAAGGCAACAACTACATCAGTATCATTGGAGATGACAACACATATTTTGTGTCCTTCTTTGAGCGCGTCCAAAACATGAAGGAGTATGCGAAGATCCACCTCTTCAAATGTGGATTGAAGGTGTACCAGTGCGCTCTCATCTCCGTTGTGCATTTTCATACATTTCCCATCCTCGTTCTCTCTGGTCACCTGTCCGAGTACAGTTGGGTACTGACCGGTATTTGCAATATTTGAACGAACATGGCTGTAGATCAGTTTTTCAAGGAGAAGTTTGTTGTTGTTGGAAGGCCAGAATGTGTTCATATCCTTAGGTAGTGGTGTTGATGGCTCTATTGAAGTATATTCGATGGGTAGAGTGTCACTTCGCCTTTTCCTCTCGCTGTCCTTCACTGATGGGTCATCAGAATACATGTCAAAGACATAGTCAGTCAGCCCAAACCGATGATATATGGCCGAAAATGACATGAAATTTGATAGAAGGTCATTGAATTTGGAGAGTTTCGTAACATTAACCTTTCGGATTGTGGCCATGATGTCAACTACAAATGATGCGTCTTTCCGATGACTATATGTAAATTCTTCCGGTTTTAGGTGCGTCTCCAACTCCTTCAGTAGCTGGCTCTTTGCTGGTTTAGTCATCATTCCTGCATCATCAAACAACACTGGGGAGGGAACAACATCGTACTTTAAGAGATCATCAGTGGTGAGGCCACGCTCCCGAGCTATTTCTATGTTTCTCTCAGCGATATTCATCACCTTCACTGTCGTCTTGGTAGTCTTCTGTGGCTTCTTTCGAAGAGTTTTCATCGTCTTCAAGTTTGTGCGGTGAATGGTACTGCTTATTCGTTCAGTCTTGGTGACAAACCTTTCCTTTCTGAATTTCAGGTACTTCTCTTTTCCTTTTGAAAAGGCATTGAGCATGTCAGTTTTTATATCATCGGACATAACCTCTTTTGTCACAAAGTTTTGTAGTGTTTTGGAAGCGTCTAGAGACAGAGGGGACCCCTTCTCTTCAATGAATCTCATCATCTCCTGAATATGTCCTTCTTTGTGGTTCATTGTGGCTTGAGATGATTCGTGGTGGCTGTAAGTCTCATGTGTCCTGTCAATCACATCACTGTATTGCCGATGTAGGTTCTTCACTGCCATCATTTCATGGTATATTAGGTCCCACTGGGCGACATACTGTTTTTGCTTTGCATGTCCAATGACTCCATCGCTGCACTTAGATGAAAGGTTAATGCTTTGCTCTAATTTCTGGTCTCCTCCAACAGCGGTGAATCGGCCGGGTATCTCTCTGATTGAAAAATTGCCTTTGGCAAATTGTTCATGAACTGATGGTGCAGTCTCAGGTAGACGTCGCATGTCTTCAAGGTAGAGAGAACACCATCGCAAGTAGTTGGTCGAATCGAATGCCGCAAACAGGTTCAATGCACGCTGGACAGCGTCAAGATGCAGTTCCCAAATCCCTTCACGATCAGCTCTCAACAGATCACGGACAATATCCATCATTTGCAAGAACTGAGTCCAGAACTTGAAGTTTTCATTGGTATCAGACCGTGTTTGGATGAATCTGTTCAAATCTTCGACCAACGTTTTTTATGCATCAGCAAACTGAACCATATACTTCTGACTATCTGTGATGCATTTCTCCTTGACACTAGACTGGAGGTTCGTCAGGATGGCAAGCTCATGTGTATATTGGTCGATGCCTTTCTCGGAGAAGAATTCTTTGTACTGGAGGCGTTCAAAGGCTTCAGCAAGGAGCTGCATACCCTCAAGACAGCGGCTGTAGTGACCTCCATGTAGAACAGAATTCTCGATGACAGTTGGACCAAAAACACCAGCCTGCAACCATGTGATGTCCGCGCCACTTCCATCCAGGAGTTTGCCAATACATTTCAAAACAGTTTTCACTAAGTGAAACGTTCCCAGGCATGGAACCAGGGTCCTGAATTCCTCTGGTCTCAGCAGTTGTATATCACGGACGATGCAATAAACACCTTCATCACAATACATTGGTATCTCATTTTGAGTCAGCTGAGAACCAATGTCCATAAAGTTCTTCATAGCCGTATAAACTGTCGCGTACTCTGTAACTGGATGCGGCAGAACAGGCACAAATGCAAGATTCTTTAATGGGATGGCCTCCTCCGTCCAAACAGAGTTGCTAGCACTCCAAGATGGCATTGTTTGTGACTCGGGGTAGATGGACACTTCATCATGCATGACGTTCAAGTGTGCGAGGGACCAAGAAATATCCTTCAGTTTTGCTGCATCGGCTTCGGAGGAAGTGTAAGGCAGTTCGGCCACTTTGTAAGTTGCTGGGATGTCAGCACGGCGTGCAGGCTTGTGAAAGTCGGACAGTACCTGGCATTTTAATATTAAACTGAATGACTGTGGACCATGTGTGACCTGCGTGTCAGAAATCTTTGGTTTACTGGTCGACGACGGGGGTCTGTCTTGGTAGAGAACAGTCACAGTGTCATGTTCAGATACATTTGCCCCCTCATGGTCCCAGTTGTCAATTGCACCGGAGGTGAATTGCCCAGGATCAAAGTGTGACGGCAGTGAAACGCGATCGTTGTTGTGCTGTGCTGTAAACGTGGCAAGGTCATGTTGGTACCTACGCAGCTCCGGGTAGCTGATTGCTAGTCATCCGTGGTTTAGAACTGTAGTTACAATTTTGCCACCACGCCCAAGACCATGAACTGATTCCGCATTCATAATATGCATTGGAGTTCTCTTTCTACCACAGTGATGGATATAGTACATGACTTGGAAGACAGATTGTATCTTTCTGCAACGCTGTGTGGAGAGGCTGTTACCTGATGGCTTGCTACCGGTATCGTAGTCATCATCATCTTCATCCTCATCAACTGGTTCATCACTTTCTGTCATGACAGCTTCGGCTGCTTTTGCATATGTGTCAGGATTGAAATTGTACAAATGACTGAAAAAACGTAGCACAGGTTCAGGGATATTCATCTCACTCAAGGAATGATTTAGATCATGCGCATCACAAAAGCTATCGTCAAGGCCAAAATCATACTCATCTAGAGCCTTCCTAATCACACCAGCGCATACCTGAACAGGATCAAGGGAACGAATGCGCTCAGCTAACACTTTCTTTGGAACACTGAATACCATCATTGATTTTTTGAACAAACTGGGATATGTAAAATCAATCTCATTACCAAAAGTGTTCAACAAGAAAACTTTTACATCTCTATTACGAAAGTTACATTTGTCATCAATATTGTTCAAAGAGTCTCTGATAGCACTAAGTTCATAACCCCTCCCTTCTTTTAGGCCTTGCTCTAACTCTTTAACAACCTGATTCCAAGCAAGCTGTTTCTCAGACACTTTTGGTATGGAAGCTTTATCACGAGAGTCATACTTATACAAGTATTTAGTCATGCAGTCCCTGTGGTAGTACAGATCTGCTCCAAACACAGAATGCGCATCTTGAAGGTCGCACGTTCGGGTGAACACATCATCTTGAAAGAAGTTTGTCGCAGCCAGAAAGGCTGAAGCACGGCCTGATTCACTAATGCGATATTTCGTGTACTGTTGTTTGTGTGATTTACTGTCACAGATAATACACTTCACTTGACGTAAGGCTGTTGTGGACGTCTCTGTATTCGGTGGATGTCGGACGGCCTTAGAACGAGTACTTCTATCTTCTTCCTTCTCAGAACGGGACAGGTCTTGGCAGACAGCGAGACTCTTCCTTTTCCTATTGAGAACTGAAGTCATGGTGTATTTTTTGTAACAGTCATTGGTCACATGATAAACAAACCCATCTCCTTTAACCAGCTTAAGTCGTTTGGAAACTTGATCATTGTGGATGTAACTTGCTTCTCGTATCCTTTTGCAACCATTAGTTGTGCTCGCAGTTTTATCCCCCGCGCTTTTCTGGCAGATGATGCAGTTAGTCGCATCAAACGAACTGTCTTCGGGCGGTCCTGAGAGAGTAACAGACTCCATCGTCAGCGGCCACGCCTGAAAAACAAAAAATGGATATTAGTTACGTTTGTACGGCTGTAAAAATCGGCAAGGTCGGACCATATGCTGAAAATATAAAATGTGAAAGACTGATAAGCCACAAAGAAACCCATGTTTATCCCTATTAAAGGGCTTCATAAGGAAGCTTCTGACAAATTTTGGTTGCTTTATCTACATAATTGGGTGTATGAGAGGTGATCGGATTTTGAGCGCCTTTCAAACTGAAAGTGATTTTTGGAGAAAAAGAAGCTAAATGACGTGTTTTTTTCCGAAAAAAGACAGTTTATAGTATTGAACCATGCTAAAAATGTGTTAGTTATGTCTAAACATGATAAATAAATGTTACATTTGAATCTAAAGCTGCCTACTCTTGAATTATTCCATGAAAACTGAATTTTGCTATTTCGGCTAATTGGCCTCAAGTCATAATCACGTATTGGGGTGTGCAGAAAAAACGTACTTGATCTGGGAGTGTTACCCAGATTTTTTCCAAGGGTCTCAACATATAGAACAGGAAAATCAAAAGTTTGGCCGTAGAAGAGAGATGTACACAAGCAACCCCCCAGAGCCAGGAGTATATCTCATTTCAAGGTCAGTAACTTTCGTTTTGACATTTCAAGGTCACAAAGGTCAAATTTTCAAAGTTGTTGGAATTGAACCGAATTTTCGGTATTGTGTAGCTAACTAGTCTCATAACAGATAATATATTCCTATTTATATATTTTCAATGTCGGTTTTGACCTTTGTCATTGAATACCGCTCGCTCGTGAACCATCGTCGTCTCCTGACTTGTGTGCACATTATTTGTCTCTTGTCATAAATTATTCTGATGTTTTGTGGGGGTTGATCTTTGAGAGTGGGGAATGGTGGAGGTGGTTGATCGGTTCGGGTGGGCCCTGAAGTAATTCGTTGAGATTTCTTTGAAAAAGGTTTTTCATTCCAAACTATATATGCATGCTCTATAGAATGTCATCAGGATTATAAAACTCGATATGATTTGTACAGGTTTTAAAATCTTGTCAGTTGTGAAGAAAAAGTTAAAATCGTGTATTGAATTAAATGTTCATGTTTTTAAAGTAAAGTTTTACATTCTACCAATTCATTATGTTCAATGTTTTCATTTGAAGATCATCAGAATATCTTGAGAATTTTATTCCTGGTCTATATTGTGAATTCGTTTATCATTTCACAATGAAGGACTGAAGTACAGTTATCAGTTTTCTTTGCTCTCAGCTGCTGTGTGTTCTGTGACAGGTCATGGTCATGCAATGCCCAAGCTGTGCTCAAAGTGATCAACGTTAAGGATGAGGAGAAGTCTTTCACCAGGAAGATCAGCCATCTATTCTTCCATAAAGAGAATGACTGGGGGTACTCAAGTTTTATGCCTTTCAATGTGAGCCTCTTGCATAATTTCCAATTTTTTTGTTATTTCATCTGAAGTTAAAGGAGAAGGTTAACACCCATAGTCATTCGTTATGACCTCCTGCATCAGAGGAATTGGAGGAAAAGGAAGGAGTAAGATTAGCTCGGGGAGAATTGCGAGTATAATCCTGGCTGTTATGTTTACTTGTCACTTCACTTATTTCATCCCATTATACCCCTTCTACAATAATGGCATTCAAAATCTTACTCAGACAGACAGGATATTGAGAAATGTAGGAAATATAGATTGATGGTACAAATAAGTTAATGTATGCTCTGGGTGTCCTTCGACGCACTCTTTGGGGTCCCATTTCCAGGCCCACATGCCCCATTTCTATTTTATGAAATGTTCATCTATGGCACACACCACACCAACAACACACACACACACGCTGAAAAAAACCCAAAACTGGCCATAAGGATGGAGACAGTTCCCCTTGATAAATTTGAGGTCGATTCAACAAATAAAAGATTTCTAGATAAAGATAGAAGCGAAGGGATTAGATGTATATATATATATATATATTGTCGTGCGATTTCCCCAGGTGAACACCACAGGGATCACGGATAGCCAAAGCAAGCTTTTAACTCCGAGGTGACTGTTCAAATGCGGACTTTACTCTATGCGCCGGAGAAAGAAAGGGGAGGAGAAGATGAAGGGTCTTACCTGTTGTCCACCTGAAGTCCCAAAGCCTGCAAAGAAAATAACTCAAACGAAAAAAACGTTTAAAATACAACAAACAACAACATGCATTTTAAGGCCATTTTCCCTGCTAGAGCAGGGGTTAGCCTTGCAGTCCCCATGACAATCTTCTCCATCTTGCCCTATTTTCTGCATCTCTCCTTGTTAACCCCCTTGCCCGCATTTCTTCTTCCACCATCTTTAGCCAAGTCTTTCTCAGTCTTCCCTGTCCTCTACTTCCTTTTACATTCATTTCCATCACTCTTCTCAACCAGTCACTTTCATCCTTCCTCAACACATGACCAAACCATCTCAACCTGTCCCTCTTCACAACATCAAACACAGGCTATATTCCCGTCATCTTTCGCAATTCATCATTTGTCTTCCTCTCTCTCAACGATACTCCGCACATCCATCGAACCATTCGCATTTCCACCCTTTCCAACCTTCGTTGCTGCTCTACGTTCATTACCCATGTCTCGCTCCCATAAATCATAACACTTCTCACACATGTAGCATACACCTTTCCCTTCACCTTCAACGACACTCCCCTCCTCATCAGCACGCCACTCAGTTCCCGAAACTTCTTCCATGCACATCTCACTTGAGCAACCGTTGCCGAGTCTGATCCACCTTCTCCATTCAGCATGTCTCCGAGGTAGCAAAATGTTTTCACACCTTCCAGCTTCACGCTGTCTCCAAGATCCAACTCAACATTTCCTCCATCTGCAGCTCCCTCTGTGCACACCTTACATTTGAATGGAGCTGCCACACTGGTTAATGACCTTCTCAGACCACTACATTTTTGATGAACCCACTCAGCGCACATTGTACATTGAATGGAGTTCACTCCGACACCCTTCCTGCACACAGCACAGGGCCACTTCCCTGTTCTTTCCACCTCACCACATGCTTTACCACTTGCCATCACCTTCGTCTTTCCGATATTCACCTTCAGACCTTTTGTCTCCATACATTCCTTCCACTTGTTCATCTTTTCCTTCAGTCCATCCATACTTTCCGCAATCAACACCAGATCATCTGCAAACAACAACTCCCATGGTAAACCCTCCTTTACGTTCTGAGCCAGCACCTCCATCACAGCTACAAATAGTAGTGGACTTAGAACCGACCCCTGATGCACTCCCACCTTCACCTTAAACTCACCACTGTTCCCGTCCTTCGTCCTTCAGCTGTGCGCGCTCTTTTGTACATTGCCATCACTACTCTGATCAACCATTCCTCCACTCCTAACTTCCTCATTGTCCATGTCAATACTTTGCGTGGAACCCTATCGAATGCTTTCTCGAGATCAACAAACCCAAGAAACAACTTCTTCCTCTTCTCCATGTACTTCTCCTGAAACTGCCTGACAATAAAAAGCGCATCTGTCGTTCCTCTTCCTGGCATAAATCCAAACTGCATTTCGTCGATCTTCACTTTCTTCCTTATCCTCCTCTCCAACACCCTTTCCATTACCTTCATTCCATGCTCCAATAACTTTATCGCTCGGTATGAGCCACACTCCAGAGGGTCACCTTTCCCCTTGTATTTGTATAGAGGGACGAGGGTACTCAGTTCCCAATTCACTGGAATGCGGCCTTCTTTCACCGCCAGATTACAGATCTCTGTCACTCTCTTCACACCCCAACTTCCTGCTGCCTTCAACATATCTCCCACAACTCCCGTCGGCCCTCCCGCTTTTCTACACTTCATTGCTTTTATCGCTTCCTCAACTTCCTTCTCAGTTATCTTCTCTGCCGGTCCTAAAACTGGGTTACTCTCTATGTTGCCATCCCATTCATTCTCTGTATTCAACAGCATTTCCATATATCTTTTCCATCTTCCTTTAATTCCATCTGTGTCCACAACGATTTGTCCCACTTCATCCTTCAAGCAACTCACCCCCATCACATCACACCTCTCTTTCGCTATCTGCTTTGCAATCCTGAATACTGCTCTCTGACCCTCTTCCGAATCCAAGCGTTCTCCGAACATTTTCCTGCATGCCTCCTGCGCCTTTGCTACCTCTTTCTTTGCAGCCTTCTTGGCTGCCTTATAACTTTCATGCTCTGCTGTTTCTGCTCCCGTACCCTTTGCCTTCTGCCACTCCTTGAACTTCTTCCTCTTCTCGTCAATCCTCTTTCCAACTTCATCATCCCACCACCATGTTTCCGAGTGCTTTGGTGGTCCTTTTGTCCATCAATGGATGTTTAAAATGTACAAAAATAAACAGGTTTATTTTTACGGAATGGCGATAACAAGAAACGCGATGATATTTCTGCCCTGCTAGAGCTGCCCCGGTCAACTGTAAGTGCTGTTATTTAAATTTCCTACATGTTTGCACACAGAACCAAACACAGCCAAAAGGGATGGAAGAACTGGAATGAAAATAAAGATGTGTGATTTATTGTGCACTTAACTCAATCGGCTGGTCTCGTCAGTCCGCTAATGGCCCCGGAGGTCCGTGTGCGCGAACACGCCTTGGCGCGAAGTCCGTGCGCGAAACCAGGCCTCAAGTGCCCAGGCCCGAGCGTTCGTCCATGCGGCGTTCCTTGTGCCCAGCTCTTTGTTTTGCAACTCGGCCACCTCACAATCCCCAGCAAGGTCTCGACACACTACCATCCGCACCGAGGTCCAGAAGGTGAAGACCAGGAGGGAGAATCGTCAGCGTTCAACCATCTGTTTTCATGTCCAGCACGAGAAGCATGAGAAGGCCCAAGAGAAGAGTGAGAATCCTGGCTGGACGCGGTTTTTACGTTCCACCTCTCATGTCATTGGCGCTTCTCTTCCAATCAGCGATTTGCTTCTTGCTCCGGCCTTCCTGTTGGTCAACTCCCACCAAATTACTGTCCTGGGCGTGGCTCTCGGCCTGCCTGGCCTTCGTGGTGATGTAGCTGGTGGCATCCCATCGGCAGTGCTCAGAACTGGCTTCTGATTGGTTTTATTATTATTATTTAATGTGCTTTAGCTGCCATCCTCACTAGTGTCTATTGTGGTGCCATAAGCGGCAAAGGATCAATCACATTGGGAACGACGAACAGGGAAGTAGTTAACATAATCCCTAAAACTAGTTAACATGCCCCATTTTTTTTTTTTTGTGTATATACAAGATCGAGGCTCGTGAAAGCTAACATTAATCACACAAAAAGTCAAACCGACACATAAAACTTATAATAAGGGGAGCGGTAGACAAGATGGGGAGAGAGGGGGAAGGACACAAACACAACATTAGAGAGCAGGGACATTGATAGATCTGTGGGAGGGAGAGGGCTTCTCGAGGTATAAAACATATGGAAACTGCAAGGACTTCCAGGAAAGAAGTTAGAAGTTCCTCGTAATGGGGACAAATATACAACTTCATCCGACATTCAGGCTAAACAGGTCCTCTACTTATTATATGGTGGTGGTACTTCTTCTTCACGACAGTCGGAGCATGTTACCTACACAAATCTTCCTGAATCTACAAATCGCTACCCCACCGACATAACAATATATATTAGTAATAAAAATTTGTATATATATTTGGCTTTGATATATATACAGTGGTACCTCGGCTTACGAGTTTAATCCGTTCCGTGACGGAGCTCGTAAGCCAAATCGCTCGTAAGTCAAAGCAAATTTTCCCATTCAAATGCATTGAAATGCTATTAATCCGTTCCAGCCTCAAAAAAAAAACACCAATTTTTTTTGTTAGGTGCTTTTAAATAACAAAAATGTACTTTATAAATAACAAATAATGTATAAACAAGCACGACCTCGTATATACTGTACATAATACAAGAGAATGTAAAGAAATAAACTGGTTTTATTAAGCAGAGGAGAAGAGCATGCCAGGTGAGGTGTGCGTGTTGTCGACTTGGCGAGGCAGTACGATCGTACTCCTTCTACGATATGTACGATTTTGAAGCAGAAGGAGTCCATAAAGGCTATAACGCCAGCCAAGGGCGTTACGATTATTTCAAAGCTCCGGACCTCTATCCATGAAGATATGGAGAAGTTGTTGTTTGTGTGGTTGAAGGAGAAGCAGCTCGCAGGAGATACCGTGACCGAGAGCATCATGTGTTTGAAAAGATTGAAACTCGGATATCGAGCACGGACCACGAGGTGTTTTTTCTTTTTTCTTAATCTCGGTTTCAGTGAACTTTTGCTCTGTGCTCACGTGTACTGTACCTGTACCTGTAATGGTACGTCAGAGGATGGCACCTGTTGTCATCATATTAAGTGCAAGATGTTCTGCATCGTAAGTTGGTACACCGTGGTCTTTCGGCGGTGTTTAAGCCGGCCGTCTTGGCTTCTGTCACCATTGGCATTGAGTCTTTCGATGTAGGTAGGTCGTTGTGTGCCGGTGCCTTGGCCGAATTCCTTCATTGCTGCATTGTTAGCTCACCTGGTTTTTTATACCACATCTTTGGTTATCGGACCAGCGAATGACGTCATCTCCTCCAAAGTATGGCTTATTCTCACTTGTCTTGGACGATCTTCTACTTCTAGCCTTCCACCGTGCATTTGGTGTCCACTGTACTTACTGTACAGTGCCTGGTAAAATTGATGTAATGGGTTTTTGACCGTCAACGCCATGAACCGTCATGAACCGTCATGAACCGTCAACCGCCATGAACCGCCATGAACCGTCAACGCCATGAACCGCTAACACTCAAAAGCCCATTTATCGCGCCTTATAAAGCAAAACGCAAACCGAAAGCCATGCCTCTCAAGCGAGGCGTGCTTCCGTGGTCACGTGATCCACAGGTGTAGCTCATTATACCCGCACGCGCGACACGCTTTGGCGGTCACGTGACCAGCCACTCTGGAGGCGGGGATCCCCGCCGATGACGTCACCGGCTGGAGCAAGGAGATTCCTCGCTCATGTATTTCGACGATTGCGTGTTTTATATCCAAGCAGAGATGCTTTCACGGCAAGATAACCGCGTGACCGGAACCGGAAGCCACAACCGGAAAATTCCAAAAAATAAATTTTTTGAGCTCGTACATCGGATCTCGGCTCGTATCCCAAAGCAACAAACCGCCCGAGCGACGGCTCGTATCCCGAAAAACTCGTACGTTGGGGCACTCGTAAGCCGAGGTACCACTGTATATATATATATATATATATATATATATATATATATATATATATATATATATATATATATATATATATATATATATATATATATATATATATATATATATATATATATATATATATATATATATATATATATATATATATATACACATATACATACATATACATACATATACATACATATACATACATATACATACATACATACATACATACATACATACACACATACACACATACACACATACACACATACACACATATACATATATACACATATACATATTGTTACAGAACCGGAGTACGGCACTCCCCTTAAGGGGGGGGGGGGGGGTTAATCCCCCCTTTTATTTTCACTGGCCGTCTCTGCTCCTGACGCTACACAGCTACCCCCGGAAAGGCAGGTGTGCAGCCCCGTTCGTACCGCGGACAGATGTTAATTGCCGAGTGGTTTTAGCAACTGCGGCATGAACTATTACCAATTACTGGACCCGATTCTTGGACGTTGGCCAAATCGTGCCACAGGTATTCAATTGGGAAATCACTAAAATGACACGGATGTGAAGAAGAAGCAGAACAAAGGTGGGAAATACAGATATAATTTATTACTAACTATTATTTACACAATCAAAGAAACCAAGGAGAAGGAAGAATAAGAAAATAATTACAGAAAGAGGGACGGACCAGAAGGACACAGTGCAACGCTAGCTTACCAATGGCAGTCTTACTTCCAACCCCAGGACAGAACAAACAAAACAAACTCACGTACACAAGAGGATGGAATGGCAGGAATGGTTTGGAGGGATGAGCAGGTGGAATCACAGGGCACAGCGAACAGGTCCACTCCGGGCGGGAAGCGAGGAGCCGGCAGCTCCAAGTATTTGGCTGTACACCGCGCACCGGCAGGTTGGTTCACAGCAGCGCGTCAGGGCTCCGTGCGGTAGGTTGAAACGGGGCTGGTTGAAGCGGCTCTCTGCAGAAAAATCGCTTGTGCAGAACTCAGCTGGGTCACGCATCTGCCGCGAAAAGGCTTGCGCGGGCGCTTATATAACGCGCTTCAAGATCAATGCGCGCCATGCCCGTCATGGTATTTCATCCGCCCTGCTTGGCTGGTCGGGGCTCGCTGGCTCCACCTTTGATGACGAGGTGGTGCCACGCCCGTGATCCGACGGCTCCTCCTCCTTCTTCTCCAGCTTAACCATGTGCGTAATGGAGGTTTTGGGGCGATTTCAGCGAGCCCCAGCCAAAGGGCAGCGAACGCTGCCGGCAATTTCGTTTTGGTGGCAATTGAAAGGGGATTCTACTTTATTTCATTTGGTGCAATGCAGTGTTAACTAGTGGGAAGACAGAACCTTAACCTAATACACATAATAAGGAGATAACTACTGAACAAAGGAAATCTATTATTTGCTACGTGATTGTATATGGAATAACTACGGGAACGACCTTTGACCTTTATACACAACAAATGGAGGAAGGAGGGTGATATTTACAACAATAAAAAACACAATTCTCATATCCACAACACTGCACCCTTCTCCTCTTAGGCACGTCCCGGGCCTATTACTTTTACCTCTAGTGTGGCACGTAGGTGTAGTTCCCTCTACATTTAACCTGACCCTGAGTGTGACAGTTTTAAAACACAAATAAATATGTCCCGCTGCTGCATTGCACCCTGCCTAACAGACTTACGCCCACAGCTAACCGAATTGCGGAATTGTCTTCAAACTACAACATGAACGATGGGGGAGCATTATTTACAGTTACGCTACTTGTATTTATAAAACGCAACCCAGGACCTGCGATTGTTCTTTTGGGGGGGGGAAGACAGCCTGTGCTGCATCGACGCACCAGAAAGCACCAAAGCACCATCAAGCACCAATCGGTGCACAGTCACCATAGTTCAATTTTTTTTTAAACACAACAAACCCTTGGTGGTCTTGCTCTTCGGCTCCCTATGCTGGCTAATGTTCTTCCAGATGTTGTCAACTTGCTCTTCTTACTGGCAGCCTATTTGGACATAAAAGTGCACAACCGTGTCCATTTTTTATTTATGGCCCACAGGGCCGACTATGTGTGGTTCACCTGTGTGGCATAGGTGCCATGTTACCCAGGTCTGCCAGCAAGATCTCGGGCCATCATGGCCGTGTCCAGCAGAGGGGCCATGCCCCCACCCGTGGGGTCCATAAGTGGTGCTCAGCCACAGACATGTGGTCCATAGGTGGTGCATCGATGCAGACAGCTGGTTGCGGGAGTTTCGGGCACACAATGGCGGACTCCCGCACGCTCCCCTCGGCGCCCAGTGGCGCACAGTCCTCGGGTGGGAGACAAGGGTGGGGGATAGAAGACAGGTGAGCGAGGGGTAATGTCACAAGGGTACACATCAAACAAGGCAATGCAAGACGAGGTGCGTACGGAGAGCGAAGTGAGAAAGCTCGTCCCTACCGTACGTCACCCCCGCCCCCCCTGTTACCTACTCTACCCTTACCCCATATGTACAAAAATCTACACATTTACAAATTCGTCGCTACCGTCACGTCTTCCCCATATTTTCCCGACACCAAATTCGTCACCACAATCCCTCTAACCAAAATTTGCCATCCCCAATTCATCATCAATCCTCATAAGGAGGGAGAGATGGAACAACAAGCACAATGCCACACCCACGTCATGATGCGTCTCACAATCCAAACATTTGCACAATAAAATAATAAAAACATGGCATGGTGTGGAGTCCTGTTACCTCAGGTGAGTGGATGTATATGGTGCGAGGAGATTCTTAATCCTAACTATCCTCTAAATTACTTTAATACACTTTACACTACCCGGGGTCTTTCCCTGCCAAACCATTGGCCATCTTACACTCTATGCGGTTTTAAGAACCAAATTCCCATTGACCAAACTGTGGTGCTTCCTTAATTTGGGGTCTCACTCCCCCGATTCAACTCCCTGTGCCCTTACACAATTTCAGGACTGGGTCGTGTGGCTCTCCCAGCAGGTCTACCCACCTGCACACCTCCACCACTGCAGTTGCCTCCGAGCTTACCTGCTCCTTACCCTACCTATCTAACTGGGGAAGGCCCTCTGGCGCTCTCCCCACTCGGTGCCCTCTGGCACTGGGCTACCCGGGTCCGTCCTCCGGATCCTCGGGCCCCATCCACAACTCTACCGGCTCCCAGAGCCCACCTGCGGCCTCACCTGGCCGACATCCTCAGTGGTGGAGTGCCCATTGAACTACACATACTAACAGGCCCACACGCCCAGCCATTTCCACGTCACCAATGCACCCATCCAAATACCATTCTTCCACCACGCACCACAGATGCCAATATCCATCCACAATTTACCTGTACCCTCTACCTAACGCTTAAACTACCCTCCCCTGGTATTCGTGATGGGGTCCATCCTCCTTTCCCCCATCCACACCTTCGCACCATCCACTCCACTCCACAGTTTCCACCATACTCACTCCACGACCATCCATCCCATACTCCATATAATTCCATACTCCATGTATTCCACACAATCATTCTCCATACACCTGTAGTTGCACACCTGTGCAATCACTCCTACTGGTGCTTCCTGCACCCTCCTTCCTCCCTGGACCATTTGGTCAACACAACACACATCACCATCACTCACTCATACACTGCTCCATACACCTGTTCAGTTGCACACCTGTGCAATCTCACCTGGTGCCACCTGCACCCTCCTTCCTCCAGGACCATTCATTCAATACAATGCACAATCAATTATTCCTCATACGCTGCTTCATACACTTTCGATCCTCAAACACTCGGCATCATCTAAGCTACCTGGTGCCCTGCTAAAACTCGCGCTTCCCTGTCGCCCCTTTAAACTATTGCGCTCCCTCGTTGTTATCATCCAACTACCCTCTCTATGTCCCCACTACCTGTCCAAAAGTCGCTACTTAAACTTACCGTTACCTATGGTCATCTTCTCTAGATCCCTATCATTATCCTAACCCTCCCGGGCTAGTTTTCACTGCCATAAACCCCATAAAACTATTGCTCCTTTGCCCCCGCTGTGAGGGATGGCAGAGTTGCCATCCCACCACATCGGGCATCTTCCACTACCAATTTGGCCCATCCAATTTCAGCCAATCAAAAATTTGTCAATCACTCTACCAAGCATCTGCCAATCATCAAAAAAAATTTCAATCACAAATTTTACTGTTCGAATTCACTACGGCTATCACCCTCACACGTCTACTCACTTGAGCCTCTCGGTGCGCCAATTCATGCTCAGAACCTGGCTTCGCACAGCCGAGCAATGAATGTGGGTGGTTTGTTGCCGGCGGTTGGATGCGTCCGGCATTCGGTGCAGGGAAGGTGGCTTACCCGGGCCGAGATTCCAAGCACCATCTCGGCACGGAGCCGTTCGATGGCCCGATCTTGCCCTGCCGGGACGTCTCAACCACAAGGGGTTGCCATGACGACCCTTCCGACCGGGCCGCCCGCTCCGCCTAGCGGAGCACGGACGCGGCCGTTCAGCGCGCGGCCCGGCGAGGATCCTGTACGGCGGTTCTTTTGAAACCGCCGCAGTTATGATCCCCGCTGGTTCCCGCTGCACACGAAGCCCGGCACGAACCGAGGGCTCGCTTCGGCTACAAGTCAATCTAACCGCTAACCCGATTACCGTCGATGCTTCACCTGCAGCTTCACACGCATACGCGACCCCTTTCATCCTCACCGAGCTCGGTGCTCCAACGCCGCCCGTACACCCCGCGTACTTCGTTATTGCACTTGTTCTTGCGCTCACAGACTTCGTCACACACCTGACCACCGCACACCTTAGCACACACTTGTCGTTTGCACACCTCACCAACACACACCTTCGCGCCCACTCCTCGGTCACATCCCCGGTGACAACCACGGGTGTGCACTCACTTGCACACCCAATCACGTGCTTTACTGCTAACTCAAGCGTGCATTCCCGCACGCGCTCGACCATCTCAGGTGTGCATCCTTCCATTCCAGGTGTACATTCTCTCACCTGCCACAACCAACTCACGCTCCGTGTCACTCTCACTACTTTCACCACCACACTCGGTCGCGCATTCACCCTTACTCTTGACAGCGCACTCTTTTATCATGCACTCCTCTGTTACACACCTTTCTCGCGCATCCTCTTGCACACACTCTCCCGTTACGTTCTCCGTAACACTCACCACAGGTGTGCATTCTTCTGTTACATCCCCTGTAGCACTCCCCACTACGCGCTTCCATGTGCCCCCCCGCACACACGCTACGACCAACTCACTCTCGACAGCACACTCACTCCTCGGCACGCACTTTTTCCTCACACACCCCATAGTCGGACATCCTCGCACACCTCCTCCTTCACACTCTGTACCTGTCGTACACTTTACCAGCGGCCTCTCACGAACACCCGGGTCCAAACCAACCCCCAAGCCGACTGAATCTCCCCTCACACCATATACATTTCCGAGTATATCGCCACTCACCTTGGCACCTCGTCTCCGCACCTCCTTCGCCACCTGCAAACTCTTTATTTGGTTAGCAAGCACACCATCACGATTTGAGCACCGACCTTGTACATATTCCATCACCTCCTCCTTTATCTCCTTCTTAGTTTCCCTCCGTCTCTTCTTAATTTCACTCACCCCCTCTTCCACATTCTCTAACCTTTGCTTCACCTCTTTTATTTCCCGGTGCGTCTCCTCAATTTCGTCCTCTAAGGCCCCCTTGACCGTTTCTTTATGCGTCCTCACCTCCCGGTCCTTCGTCTCCACTGCCTCTGTCACCTCGTCCAACCTCTTTATCAACCCCTCGTGTACCATCCGACATTCCCTCTTCGTCGCTATTAATTCATTTTTGATTTCTTTTTGTGTCGCTTTCAACCCTCCTAGTACCGCAGTGTTCTTTTCCACCTGTTCCACCAATTCCTTTTGTCCCACCGTCAGCTGTTCCACCCCCTGCGTCAGATCTTCTATGCCCTCCTGTAACCTAGCCGTACTACTTCTCACCTCTTTCTCCATACGCTTCTCACCTCGCTTTACCTCCTCGCGTACCCCTGAGACATCCTCGCCCTCACCTCGTCTTATCTCCTCCCCCATCTCCTCCATTTCTTTCGTAGATGCCGCCTTCATCTGTTCCAATTCATTCCTCTGAGCATCCATTTTACCTTCCAACCCGATTTCACCTCCTCTATCTGGTTCCCCATCTGTTTGATTTCCCGGGCGGATTGCTCCCCTATTTCCCGCAATTTGTCTTCCATCTTGTCTTCTAGCCCCGTTAACCCATTCTTCACCCCTTTTATCCCGTTGTCTAACCCCTCAAATTTATTGTCGAAACCCTCAAATTTATTTCCTTTATTACTTAACCCGTCTCTCAATTGCTCGATTTGGTTTTCTATTTGCTTACCCTGAGCCCTCGTTTCTTCCCTCATTGCCCCCAATTGCTCACTGGTACCCCTCGCTTCGTTCCTCATTGCCCCCAATTGCTCACTATCAGTTCTCATTCTGTTTTCCATTCGCTCACCCTGAGCCCTCGTCTCGTCCCTCTGCAGGTTGAGGGCCACCTGCATTTGCGCCATAAATTGCTCCATGAGGGCCTGCATTTGGACCACCCCCATTGGTGCAGCGGGCGCGGCTACCGCGCTCTCGTGTGAGGCGCCATTTTGTGCGCTTGAAACCTCGTGCGCGAGGGCGCCATCTTGCGCGCCTGAAACCCCCTCAACCACCTCCTCATTGTTCTCCCCCTCCATTTCTTCCCCCTGGTCCTGGGTTACCCCTAACCCCTCTTCTAATTCCCCCACCAGCATCCCGTCGCCTTGACCATCCATGGCACGATTTTTTAATTTAGGATTTTATAAAACAAAATTTTGGGCCACTCGTAATTTGAGCGCGCTAAGCGCTTCAGGTCCGAATCTCGCTCCCGACACCAAATGTTACGGAACCGGAGTACGGCACTCCCCTTAAGGGGGGGGGGGGGTTAATCCTCCCTTCTATTTTCACTGGCCATCTCCGCTCCTGACGCTACACAGCTACCTCCGGAAAGGCAGGTGTGCAGCCCCATTCGTACCGCAGACAGATGTTAATTGCCGAGCGGTTTTAGCAACCGCGGCACGAACTATTACCAATTACTAGACCCGATTCTTGGACGTTGGCCAAATCGTGCCACAGGTATTCAATTGGGAAATCACTAAAACGACACGGATGTGAAGAAGAAGCAGAACAAAGGTGGAAAATACAGATATAATTTATTACTAACTATTATTTACACAATCAAAGAAACCAAGGAGAAGGAAGAATAAGAAAATAATTACAGAAAGAGGGACGGACCAGAAGGACACAGTGCAACGCTAGCTTACCAATGGCAGTCTTACTTACAACCCCAGGACAGAACAAACAAAACAAACTCACGTGCACAAGAGGATGGAATGGCAGGAATGGTTTGGAGGGATGAGCAGGTGGAATCACAGGGCACAGCGAGCAGGTCCACTCCGGGCGGGAAGCGAGGAGCCGGCAGCTCCAAGTATTTGGCTGTACACCGCGCACCGGCAGGTTGGTTCACAGCAGCGCGGCAGGGCTCCGTGCGGAAAGTTGAAACGGGGCTGGTTGAAGCGGCTCTCTGCAGAAAAATCGCTTGTGCAGAACTCAGCTGGGTCACGCATCTGCCGCGAAAAGGCTTGCGCGGGCGCTTATATAACGCGCTTCAAGATCAATGCGCGCCATGCCTGTCATGGTATTTCATCCGCCCTGGTTGGCTGGTCGGGGCTCGCTGGCTCCACCTTTGATGACGAGGTGGTGCCACGCCCCTGATCCAACGGCTCCTCCTTCTTCTCCAGCTTAACCATGTGCGTAATGGAGGTTTTGGGGCGATTTGAGCGAGCCCCAGCCAAAGGGCAGCGAACGCTCCCGGCAATTTCGTTTTGGTGGCAATTGAAAGGGGATTCTACCTTATTTCATTTGGTGCAATGCAGTGTTAACTAGTGGGAAGACAGAACCTTAACCTAATACACATAATAAGGAGATAACTACTGAACAAAGGAAATCTATTATTTGCTACGTGATTGTATATGGAATAACTACGGGAACGACCTTTGACCTTTATGCACAACAAATGGAGGAAGGAGGGTGATATTTACAACAATAAAAAACACAATTCTCATATCCACAACTATATATATATATATATATCGTAACTCAATTTGCTCGTTTCTCTAATTAAATTTCCCCATTAAAATGAATTGAAATGCTATTAATCTGTTCCAGCCCGCCAAAAACCACACCAATTTTTTTTGAAATATACAGTATATATGAAAATATCTCGCGCTTTATATTTCACCTGTATGCAGCATACAAGTTGGCAGGATGGCCTGGACTGGAGGTACGCACACTTGACTCTAAAGTCTAAACTGTCCAGCCTGGGTTTGAATCCCGACCCAGCTATAACCTGTCATGTCGGTGTTTCACAGGCAGGGTGATTCATCAATGTGTGTACCGCTAAACTGGGCGCCCCGTTTGCGTCCCATTAGTTGTTGGATGTTAAGGATCTCACCGTGTCTTCCACAAAGAGAAGGCGAGCTATCGCCGGCACTCTGAACAAGTTGTGGCCTGGCATGCTCTTCTCCTCTGCCGTTATATACGTCCTCCTCGGCATCTTTTTCCAGAAGAGCCCTGTCTCGTCACAGTTGAAGATTTGCTGGGGGATGTATCGTTCGGCTTCTATCAGTTCGGCAAAAGTTACAATAAAATCTTCAGCTGCCTTCACATCCGAGCTTGCTGCCTCACCATGCCTGACGACGGAGTGAATGCCGGTCCTCTTCTTAAAATTATCAAACCATCCCCGACTGGCTTTGAATGACTCTTCCGATGCCTCGTCCGTTGATGTTCCCGCCGTCTGCTGCACCAAATCCCCGTAAATGTCTCGTGCCTTCTCACAGATGATGCTCTCGTTCACGGTATCTCCTGCAAGCTGCTTCTCCGTCAACCACACAAACAACAACTTCTCCATCTCTTCATGGACAGAGGTCCGGAGCTTTGAAATAATCGTAACGCCCTTGGCTGGCGTTATAGCCTTTATCGACTCCTTCTGCTTCAAAATCGTACATATCGTAGAAGTACTGCGATCGTACTGCCTCGCCAAGTCGACAACACGCACACCTCGCTCATGTTTTTCGACGATTGCGTGTTTTATATCCAAGCACATCATCCTCTTCTTCTTCTCAGCACTGCCCTTGGCACTCAATTTCTTAGGACCCATGGTTAAAACTAAGAAATTTTCCAAAATAACAAAAATGCGAAAACAAAGCAGCAGCGATATACGGCAGAGATGCTTGCACGGCAAGATAACCACGTGACCTGAACGCTCGTTGGGCCACCTAGTGGCGGGTGGCGTAAGCTCGTAACTCAGATCTCGGCTCGCATCAAAAAGCAAAAAACCGCCCGAGCGACGGCTCGTATCTCGGAAAACTCGTAAGTTGGTGCACTCGTAAGTCAAGGTTTCAATGTATATATATATATATATATATTGTTACTGATCACGGTTTAGATGGTATGATGGGCCGAGCGGATGGTCCAACCGCGACCGAACAGTTATTCCCCGATTAGAACCCGATTCCACCCAAACGTTGGCCGGATCGCACCGCAGCTAGTCAATAGGGAAAAGACAAAGGCGACACGGATGTGAAGAAGAAGAAGAAGACAAAAAGGTTGGAAATACTACTAAATTTATTCCTACTATTTACATGCTCAAAGTAACCAAGGAGAAGGAAAGATAATAAAATAATATACAGAAGAATCAGAGACACAGTGCAATTATTAGCTTATACAGACTTAATTAACCCTGGGACAGAACAAACAAAACAAACTCACGTACACAAGAAGGGTGGAAAAAGCAGGAGGTGGATGGCTGGAGGGAGAGGAAGGTCCAAGGGGGTCCTGCAGCACAACCGGCGCGTTTAGCAGCCGCCGTTTCTTCACGGCCCTGCTCCAAACCGCCGTTCAGGCCCCCAAGCTGCTGTTGTGGCTGCTGTGGACGTCGCGTGCTTTGCCAGGCCTTGTCCGACTCGTCTGGTCCAAACCCTCAACTCGTTCTTGGTCCACTCACTCTTTACCACCGACTCCTCAACGCAACCAACTGACCACCACCACCGACTCCTCACCGCAACCAACTGACCACCGACTCCACTGACTGACTCTTCCACTGACGACCAACTCACGACTCTCCCTCTTGCTTTTTGCGTGCGCGCCTTTATAACGCCTCCGGCGATTAAGCCGCCGGCCTTCAGGACACGCCCATCAGGGTGCTCACCTCGGCCCTGGTTGGTCGCGCGACCCTCTGGCTCCGCCCTTGATGACGACGGGCGGGCATGCCTTTCTTCCCCGACTCGAGCACATGTTCAATGGCGGTTTTGGAGGGGAGGTAATATGGGCAATCGAGGCTTGGCAATGACGAGAGGGGATGTGAATTGAAAGGGAGATTTTGGGGATGGGAATGAAAGGGGATCTATTCTCTTTCACTGGTGCAATGGAGTTCTTCAATTAATGGGAGACACAGCCTTACTCTAAAACACAGAATAAGAGATAACTATCAACAGGGGTATTCTATTATTTGGCTGATGTGTATGCTTGTGGACTAATTATGGGATGCCCTTTCACCTTTACACAGCTCCGGAGGTAGGGGGGCGCAGAATAAACAATAATAATAATAATACAGCACACAATCAAAAAAATACAGTCCTCATCTCCGCAACAATATATATATATATATATATATATATATATATATATATATATATATATATATATATATGTACATTGTACACACACACACACATATTAGTAGTGTATATATGTTGCTTCTGGGACACACTCATTTTCCCATTGACTTACATGTTAATTTTTCCCCTCCCTCATTGCCCCTAAACACCTCTATTTCTCTCACCCTGTTCTTTACGAACCTTCTAACCTTTTGACATGTTATCCTTATTCATTAGACCACTTAAACAATGGTCCTTCTGTGTGAACCTGTGATCCTTCTGACCTTATGGACCTTTTAACCTTTTACTCTTAATATCATCTGGTGAATCATCTTTGGCCCACTCAAACAACGACCCTACAAATATTTGTTTATGTGTGGGAAATAATTTAATTCTCCTACAACTCTCCTCACCGTCTAATACATTAACAAAAAATATGTTTGAGTTTGGTTCTTTCTCAAGATATTTTAACTGAGCTAAGATAAAATAGTAAACCTCCCTCAATGTTCTTGTTTGAGCGCCTCCAGTGCCACATACCATTTTTAAATTAAAGTATATATTTTCCTGGCAACCATCAAAGTTTTCCGTCCACTCAAAAATATTTCCATCTTTTTTACCCAATTCACCGGTATTTAAATTAATTTTCTTATTTGTTTTGTAAATTTTTTTACCAGTTGTCTTTTCAATTATACCTATTTGATATTTTTCACATTCGTTATGTTTACCATTTATAAATGTTTTACTCACACACACACAAGTAAAAACACTAAATGATGTTGGATCTCTTAAAATTAAAATGACGAAACCTATGTTAAAGAAATATTCAATAGACGAGTCAAGAGGAGGATTTCTCCCGTTTCTAATTCCTTTATTTGCTGGTTTAAGTGCGGCGGGAGCATTGACTGGTGGTATTTCAGCAGCGGTAAAAGCTGCTAACGAAAGGAAGGCACAACTAAAAGCTCAAAAAGAATTGGAAAGACATAACAAGGAGTTGGAGAAACAAATTAGTGGAAGTGGTGTAATTGTAGATTTTGCTCAAAAACTTGAAAGTCTACCTGATAAAGCTAGATTGTTGGTTAGAGATATGCTTTCCTCTATCGCTCAAGCGGGTGTTAAACTAACTAAACGGGGTAATGGATTGTATCTTTCTCATAAATAAATGGATAAATGGTTTAAACAATTTGGAAAGAATACAACGTCAACTAGAACGGGCACTCGGTAGAGCGCATACCTTCGCCGCAGCTACTGTTCTGTACTTGGTAAAAATACGATTTTGACCTTTTCGTGACCTTGACCTTGACCTTTGACCCGATTGCTCCCAAAATCTAATCAAATGTGTCCCGTATAATAACCAATCATCCCACCAAATTTCATGCAATTCGGTTGAATACTTTTTGAGTTATGCGAATAACATACACACACACACACACACACAGACATACAAATAAATACACAGCGATCAAAACATAACCTTCCGCTTTTGCGAAGGTAAATATAGAACTTACTAAGTATTGTAAAACACTAAAAATTGATAATGTGGTTATTTGTATGAGAGATGAATTAATACATATAAATAAGAATACAAAGAATATTATTATGAATTTAGACACACAGAATGGTTCTCATTGGGTTTGTATTCATAATAGTCAGGATAAATATTATTTTGATAGTTATGGTATGCCACCACCTGTTGAAGTAATACAATTCTTACAGAATGGTGTTTATCAAACATTTCAAGTTCAAGAAATTAATTCTAAATGTTGTGGTCAATTATGTTTATATGTATTATTTCAACTCAACAATAATGAAAATTTTTATGATATCATTTTTAATCTAATATAAATGACTTATGTTGGAAAAGATGGTTCTATCTTTGGAAAATCCTCTCAGGATATTGATTTATCAAATTATTATACAAAGGCACAGGCTGAACGACAAAAATATAGTGTAAGTAAAAATATTAATATGAAGAATACTTATAAATTAATCAATTATCCAAACCCTACAGATGCAAATGACTTAATTAGATTTAGTGATTTATCACAATATATATTTTTAAAGAAAACAGCACGTTTTGTTAAACAAGTAAAATTTACAACCACAACACCTGGTTATACTGCCCATACACCTTTCCTCATTGAATTTAACTACCTGCTTACAATTGAATTTTATAAAGAAGGACATATAGTTAATATGCGAATTAATAAATGGGGGTATGATATGCCTGATTTAGGGTATAATTGGTCTTTTTCAATAAACATAGAAGACCTACATGATTTTAATCAGTCTCGTAAAGAAGAATATTATCCACTTGGTGAGGATAAGGATTTATGTGGAAGTACAATTAATAAACAACAAATACATGGTTTTAAGAAAAGAAAAATATATGATAGTATAGCGATGGTTAGCATGACAAAGAAGGAAGGTCATGAGATAAGGATAGAAAGCCAAGGAATACAAACCAATTTGGTAGTGGGAAGATGGGGTGGTATTACCTGTCATAATATTAATCTCACATATATTTCTGATACATAAATGGCAGGAAGAAGACTACAAGAGAATTATAATTTTTGTATTCAAGGATACCTACAAGAAAAGGGTGCTCGGTATTACATACCTTATGATTTGGAGCATATACATGGGAATTTTGTCATTAAAAACTGGCCTTGTACTGATATTGTTAAACCCACAAATAGAGACTTGTTTAAAATATTAAATAAAAATGAACTTCTCAAAGTTATGAAATATAAAACTCTTTTAGAAATCGTCAACAAATCTTATTGGTATCCTATTATGAGAAAAATAATTATAGATACAAGAATATCTCAAAATCCAGATGAGTATATGTATAATATTCTTTGGGGCTCAAGCTCAAGGGTAGCAAGGGATGAGGAAGGAGTTAAAGAAAAGAAGGAGGAAAGAGAGAAGGAGGAGAAGGAGGAAAGGGAGAGGGAGGAGAAGGAGGAGAGGGAGAAAAAGGAGGAGGAGAAGGAGGAAGGAGAGAAAAGGGAGAAGGAGGAAAGGGAGAAAAAGGAGGAGGAGAGGGAGAAAAAGGAGGAGAGGGAGGAAAGGGAGCAAAGAGAGAGGGAGGAAAAATATAAAAAGATGGAAATCAGTAAGATTCGTAAAAGATTGAGTGTATTACAGCAAATAAATCAATCTCAACGCACCGAAGAGGAAATTAAAGAATTAACAACTCTTATGAAGATAATGGTTTCAAAAATAACAACGTCAATGTCTTCAATTTCAGGGAGGAGATTTAAACGAGAAAGTGGTGAAGAAGAAGAAGAAGAAGGAAAAGATTATGTGATTGATGATGTTGGTGTCATTGACTTTAGTTAGTTTTTATTTGTAAATAAATGGAGGAGAGAGTGAAGGCATTCCTTAGGATTCTTTATGTTTTAAAAATAAAGATTGAAATGTATATGTTGAAAACCAAAAAGGTTTTGATACTCTGTCGGAATTTTTCTGATAAATAAATATGAGTTATTGTCTCAAATGTAAAAAGAAAACTAAATCTAAAAATATCTCATGTTAAAGCTAAAAATAATAGAGTTTATCAAAAAGGAATATGTCAAGTGTGTGGCTCTAAAAAGTGCCAATTCATCTCTCCAAAAAGAGGAGGAGACATACAAAAGTTTCTGTCAGGAAGTAAATTTACAACAACTGGAATTCCAGGGGAATTACACCTTCCAGGGTATTCTTTCTGTGGTCCAGGAACAAACTTGGATAAAAGATTAGATGAGGCTGACAATCCTAAATCTTGGTCTAAACCTATAAATAGGGTTGATGAAGTGTGTATGAAGCATGATATTGCTTATGGGAAAACCGCTACATTGGATGAAAAACATGAAGCAGACAGAGAAATGTTATATAATTTGTCTTTGATACAAAATCCTACATTGAGAGAGAAAGTTGATAGGTTTATTGTTAAAAAAATGATAAGTGTCAAATTGAAACTTGGTCTTGGTTATTCACCCTCAAAAAACTATTAGACTCCAATGATGTTATCAAGACTGAGGAGCTTTTGGCTAATGAATTACACAAACCTATAATCACAAAGTTTAAAAGAAGGAAAGTTTATTCTAAATACACCGACCACATATGGTCCGCTGATTTAATTGAATTGAATAATGACAGGGGATACAGGTATGCTTTAACCGTTATTGATTTGAGGAGTAGATTTGCCTGGGTTGTCCCTTTAAAAAATAAAAGGGGTGATACTTTAATGTTAGCCTTTAAGCTAATATTTGATCGGGATAAAAGGAAACCAAAGAAGTTATGGACTGATGAGGGAACAGAGTTCTATAACAAAATATTCATGAAATTTCTTAAGGGGAAGGGTATTAAATTATACAGCACCTTTAATGAAGGAAAGGCAGTTGTTATTGAGCGTTTTAATCGTACTTTAAAAGAGAAATTATATAAAAAATTCACACAACTCGGTTCTCAAAAATGGGTGTATTTAATTCAGGATATTGTAGATAATTACAATAATACAGTTCATTCATCAACAAAATCAAAACCATCAGAAAGATTTACAAAATTAGAATATGAAAAGGAGATTAATTTGAGAAAGCCCAAGTTTAAAGTTGGTGATATTGTAAGAATATACAAGTGGAAAAGTCATTTTGAGAAAGGTTATAAACAAAAATGGACTCGTGAATTATTTAAAATCATTGATGTAATGGATACAGTCCCTTGGACCTACAAATTATATGATTTAAATGGAGAAGAAATCTTGGGTTCATTTTACTCACACGAATTACAAAAAACACAAGTAAGCAGATAATACCCTTGAAAATAATAAATAAATAAATAAAATGTAATGGGGATACGTTTTTAAATCTGTGAACCCCAAACACAGAATCCCACAACTTTTTAGTTGGGGCTTAACTTTTGTGTGTGTATAATGGGGATATACGTTTTTAAATCTGTGAACCCCAAACACAGAATCCCACAACTTTTTAGTTCGGGCTTAACTTTTGTGTGTGTATAATGGGGATACGTTTTTAAATCTGTGAACCCCAAACACAGAATCCCTCAACTTTCCAGTTGGGGCTTAACTTTTGTGTGTGTATAATGGGGATACGTTTTTAAATCTGTGAACCCCAAACACAGAATCCCACAACTTTTTAGTTGGGGCTTAACTTTTGTGTGTGTGTGTATGTGTGAGTGAGTCATAATAATATACAAACCCTAACCCAACCCCAACCCTAACCCAACCCCATCCCTAACCCAAACCCATCCCTAACCCAACCCCATCCCTAACCCAACCCATCCCTAACCCAACCCATCCCTAACCCAACCCCATCCCTAACCCAACCCCATCCCTAACCCAACCCCATCCCTAACCCAACCCCAACCCTAACCCTCACATTCAAAATCCCAACCCTAACCCAACCCCATCCCTAACCCAACCCCATCCCTAACCCAACCCATCCCTAACCCTCACATTCAAAATCCCAACCCAATCCCATCCCTAACCCAACCCCAACCCTAACCCTCACATTCAAAATCCCACCCTAACCCAACCCCATCCCTAACCCAACCCCATCCCACCCCTCACATTCAAAATCCCACCCTAACCCTAACATAATCTTTTTTTTTCCTTCTTTTTTTAAATACGTATTTCATTTTTTTTTTCTCCTCTTCCCTCCAATTCTGTCTTTCAAGGCTTTCAAGTTTGAAGAAGTAGAAATGGGAAGAAAGAATTTTCCAGCATTTTCTTCCTCGAACTTTCTTGATATTGCTTAAATCAAGCGTCATTAAACAAAGAACATTGTTCATTGCTTTAGAATGCAAAGAGTCTCCAAGATGGACCCCACAGGTAGAGTCTCCAAAATAAAACCAACTTTCCAAGTTCCCAAGGTATAACCACATTCCTGTTGAGCCTTCAAGATAGGTATCACATTCCGAGTCATCAAAACAAAACCCCCATTCCGAGTCTCCAAAAATATAACCATCTTTCCAAGTCTCCAAGGTAGAACCACAATTTTCAGAAATATTGGGGGTTTCCGTGATATGTCTTACATAGTATAACTGCGGACCATCAGGGAAAACTTCCCTTTCCCAATTTTTTAGGGTTTCTATGATGTGTCTCACATAGTATAACTGCGGACCATCAGGGAGAACTCTCCTTGCCCAATTTTTTAGGGTTTCTATGATGTGTCTCACATAGTATAACTGCGGACCATCGGAGAATTCCCGTTTCCCAATTTTCAGAAATTTGTGGGTCTCCAATGTATGACTTGTATTCTGACTCATCAAGGTAGAACTTGTTCAGTGGGTTTTGTTTTGATAACTCACAACAAGTATCATCATGGTAAAACTCTTTTTCAGGATTTTGTGGATCTACAAGGTATAACTCTTTGGCTGGATCATCAAGGTAGAACTCGTTCTGGGGTCTTGGTTGTTCAAAAAGTCTTCAAACAAAAAAATAACTTCATCCCAAGTTGTGTTAAAAGCAGAATTTTCATTTCGTATCTCAGATACAATTTCCTGTGAAAGAAAATAACAATGTATTAATTTAATACAATATTTTTATTTGTATAAATCAAGCTCTATGAATATTAAAATAAACTTTGTTAACTCTTACACGAGTCTCATCTAAAAAAAAAAAAAAAAAAATTAAATAAGTAAATAAATAAATAAACAAACTTACCTCCATTGATAAGAGGTTCGAGTCCAGTTCATCAATCTGAAGGTTGAGTTCTACACAGGTAGTAGGACTCCAAGGAATAGCAAAGTTATCCCAATCCATTTCGGCATAGTAGTCCATTCTCAAGTGAAGCAGAAAGCGTGTTTGAAAAAGCCTGTGTGGTCGGTGCCTTTTATAAGAAGGGCTGGGTGTGTGTCATTTCCTGTGGAAATTCCCTGGGCAAACCTGGGCGTGTCTTAACTGGAAATGATGTGATGGAAATTCCCTGAAAATGATGTAATGTATTACCTGGAAATGATACAATGCTGAAGAGTTTATAAAGTGGGTGGGACTTAACAAAGTGGGTGGGGCTTAGCAGAAGTGGGCGGAGCTTAACAGAAGTGGGAGGGGTTAGCAAAAAAGTGGGCGTGGCTTAGTAAAAGTTGGGCGTGGCTTAACAAAAAGTGGGCGTGGTTTACCAAAAAGTGGACGGAGCTTAACAAAAAGTGGGCAGAGCCTACCAAAAAGTGTGTGGCACTGGAGGCGCTCAAACAAGAACATTGAGGGAGGTTTACCATTTTATCTTAGCTCAGTTAAAATATCTTAATAAAGAACCAAACTCAAACATCTTTTTTGTTAATATATTAGATGGTGAAGGGAGTGGCAAGAGAATTAAATTATTTCCCACGCATAAACAAATATTTGTAGGGTCGTTGTTTGAGTGGGTCAAAGATGATTCACCAGATGATGTTAAGAGTAAAAGGTTAAAAGGTCCATAAGGTCAGAAGGATCACAGGTTCACACAGAAGGACCATTGTTTAAGTGGACGAATGAATAAGGATAACATGTCAAAAGGTTAGAAGGTTCGTAAAGAACAGGGTGAGAGAAATAGAGGTGTTTAGGGGCAATGAGGGAGGGGAAAAATTAACATGTAAGTCAATGGGAAAATGAGAGTGTCCCAGAAGCAACATATATACACTACTCATATATATATATACAACAACACAACAACATGCATTTTAAGGCCATTTTTCCGGCGAGAGCAGGGGTTCGCCTTGCGGTCCCCATGACAATCTTCTCCATTTTGCCATATTTTCTGCATCTATCCTTGTTAACCCCCTTGCCCGCATTTCTTCTTCCACCATCTTTCGCCAAGTCTTTCTCGGTCTTCCCCGTCGTCTACTTCCTTCTACATTCATTTCCATCACTCTTCTCAACCAGTCACTTTCATCCTTCCTCAACACATGACCAAATCATCTCAACCTGTTTCTCTTCACAGCATCAATCACAGGCTCTATTCCCATCATCTTTCGCAATTCATCATTTGTCTTCCTCTCTCTCAACGATACTCCACACATCCACCGAACCATTCGCATTTCCACCCTTTCCAGCCTTCGTTGCTGCTCTACGTTCATTACCCATGTCTCGCTCCCATAAATCATAACACTTCTCACACATGCAGCATGCACCTTTCCCTTCAGCTTCAACGACACTCCCCTCCTCATCAGCACGCCACTCAGTTCCCGAAACTTCTTCCATGCACATCTCACTCCAGCAACCGTTGCCGAGTCTGATCCACCTTCTCCATTCAGCATGTCTCCAAGGTAGCAAAATGTTTTCACACCTTCCAGCTTCACGCCGTCTCCAAGATCCAACTCAACATTTCCTCCATCTGCAGCTCCCTCTGTGCACACCTTACATTTGAATGTAGCTGCCACACTGGTTAATGACCGTCTCAGACCACTACATTTTTGATGAACCCACTCAGCGCACATTGTACATTGAATGGAGTTCACTCTGACACCCTTCCTGCACACAGCACATGGCCACTTCCCAGTTCTTTCCACCTCACCACATGCTTTACCACTTGCCATCACCTTCGTCTTTCCGATATTCATCTTCAGACCTTTTGTCTCCATACATTCCTTCCACTTGTTCATCTTTTCCTTCAGTCCATCTATACTTTCCACAATCGACACCAGATCATCTGCATACTACAACTCCCACGGTAAACCCTCCTTTACGTTCTGAGCCATCACCTCCATCACAGCTACAAATAGTAGTAGACTTCGTACCGACCCCTGATGCACTCCCACCTTCACCTCAAACTCACCACTGTTCCCGTCGTTCGTCCTTACAGCTCTGCACGCTCTTTTGTACATTGCCATCACTACTCTGATCAACCATTCCTCCACTCCTAACTTCCTCAATGCCCATGTCATTACTTCATGTGGAACCCTATTGAATGCTTTCTCCAGATCAACAAACCCAATGAACAACTTCTTCCTCTTCTCCATGTACTTCTCCTGCAACTGCCTCACAATAAAAAGCGCGTCTGTTGTTCCTCTTCCTGGCATAAATCCAAACTGCATTTCGTCGATCTTCACCTTCTTCCTTATCCTCCTCTCCAACACCCTTTCCAATACCTTCATTCCATGCTCCAATAACTTTATCGCTCGGTACAAGCCACACTCCAGAGGGTCACCTTTCCCCTTGTATCGAGGGACGAGGGTACTCAGTTCCCAATCCACTGGAATGTGACCACTGAAATATATATAATCCACTGGAATATATATATTTGTGAGGGTGTGGGGGATACCCCAAAGAGGACTGGTTGTTCATAATTCACTGTCACGTTACCAATAGGATTATTGACGGTATGGGTGTTGCGTGCACTCGGTTATTGGAGCCACGCCCCTTTAAGAGGAGCGGGCGGAAGTGACGGGACAGGGGGGGGGTTTGTTTAGACTAGTTCCGGTTTGGGGAAAAAGGTATTAAAAAAAAAAAAAGGAGCCTTGAGCTATTCAAGAAGTTTCAGCCTTTTGTTGCCTGTAACTCCTACAAGGGATTATTATTATTTGGTTATTTAACAACCTGTTTGTACCATACATCCAGAATTTCCCATATTTTAAAAGAGGCTGTCGATTTGACTGAAAGATTTTAAATGCTGTTCTAGTTGTAAAATGTATTTGTTTATTTTCATTGTAGAACGGGCCTTCTTTGATGAAATGATGGAAGTGTCAAGTAACCATCACAGCCAGCATTTTACTCAATTTATCTCGGATGATTATATTCACATAGATCAGGGAGAGATTATTGATCTGGGCCATAAACTGCTGAAGGTTGTGGGGCTTTGAACTGCTGAAGTCGTTGGAAAAGCAGAAAGAGCCATTTGATTCCATTTGATTCTGCACCTCTGTGGTGCGAGGAAAGAGGTGGCATGTTTATTGTTTCTACATGTATCCAGAGAAGTAAAGTAAGTATGGCTAGTTCAAGCTAGATGAGAAGAATGAGAACTCCTCATTTGGTGAACGATTGTAGTTGATAATTCTGCACAGCAACGGGCATGGAAGTAATCGTAGAAGAGGTATAAGAGATGAAACAGCTTTGCATTGGAGCTGAAGCCTGCCTGCAGAAAAGTTGCCATCCACAAGTCAACTTGCCGTAGACTGCACTCCATCAGGATACACAACATAAATGGAGGAACTCAGCCAAATATTAGTGAGCAATATTCCTCATAGGTAAAACTTGGGATTTATGAAGAGCCAACATTTGGAAAGAAATTAAGAATACCATCCATTGGTGATGTGACATAAGCTAGTAGAGCATCAGTAAATCTGGCTTGACAGAATCCATATTGGTGGTTGCTAAGTAAACTTGAATTTTATAGGAATGACAAGAACTCTTGATGACGACAGTTTCCATAACCTTAGAAAGGGTTGAAATGAAATAATTTTTGCAGTAGTTTGATTTATTGGATTGATGAACTCTTCTTTTCTTTTTTTTTCGCACAGGGAATGTATGTGCATGTTTATGAGATGCCGGAAAGATCCCTGTAGAGTGAGAATGTGTATACAGCTGAGTAAGATCGGGAGCCAGTTCTGGGACACACTTTAAGACAATAACAGGAATGCTATCAAGACAATTTGCCTTTATAATGTTTACTATTGAGAAGGGTTTGTCAGATTCTCTTTGTTACCTTCACCACCGAAGGTGGATGGAGGTTGTTTTGTCACCCCTGTCTGTCTGTGTTCTGTCTGTTAACAGGATATCTCAATACGTTGTGGATGGATTCACACGAAATTTGGTGGAGAGGTTGGGTATGTGAAAAGGAGAAAATAATTGGATTTTGGTGAAGATCTGGATCCGAAATTTTTTTTTAAGCGATTCTTCACCATTGAAAGATAGGGCAAAAAATTATATATAGCACAATATCTCAAGAGGTTATGGATGTATTCGGACGAAACCTGGTGGACAGGTTGGGTTTGTGACATGGAGAAATTGTTTCAATTTTAGTGAACATCTGGATACGAGAACTTTTAAAAGATTTAAGTGATTGTTCACCATTGAGTGATTCGGGCTAAAAGCGATATACAGTATAGCATTATATTTCCAAAAGTTGTGGACGTCTTCTGACAAAGCTCGGTGGATAGTTGTTTAGACGGCACAAACAAGCCGATTAGAGTTTGGTTCAGATCTGGATCCAGATCTGGCCTATCAGTGGGATACAAAACGTAAACTGTTCAGCCTGGTGTTGGTATGCTCTCTTCCGAGTGCCGTTCTAGTTGTAAAATTTATCTGTTGATAGTGGATGGTTGTGTTGTCTTTCTAGAAATGACAAAAATGGAGCGGGAGTCAAAAAGAGTTGCAGCGGTATGTGCGTTGAATTTTGCGTTATAAGAAATTGAGGCATCAGAGTTGATGAGGGATTAGAAGGAAGATTCACAGAGGTTGCAGGAGATAGATTTGGCAATGGACCAACTTGCAGATTTCTTTAGATTGACTGATAATCAAAGTCCAATGGTTGCATGCCTCATGAGTTTTTTAGAGGGAGCAGACTTACATGCTTGGAAACAAGTCTTTTTTCGGTTGCCTGCAACAGAGCAGGGATGGTTAAACCGTTTTAGAGATGACTGTACCAGATTTGATAGTGTTGGAGAAACAATGACGTTTCAAGAAACATTTCAGTGTTTGCAGTGTAGTTACAGAATGACCTGGAGCTAAATACTATTTTTTCCAGAGGAATTCTGAATACATCTGGTGTAGAATCATCTCATTTAGTATGAGCAAATTGCCAAAGTAAACACCAAGTGTATGGCTGTGATTTGGAGGGTGTGAAGGGATGGCTAGTAGAAATATGATGACGGTCTGAAACGGCCATGGTTGTTGATGCAGGAACCTGATATTAAGGGTTGTGCCTGGAATCGAAAACCAAGTCAAGAGTGTTAGTGAGGTGATTCAGATGATCAGAGATCTGTTCTGTTTTCGTTATCTTGTTAGTTTGTTCGTAGGTATTTATTTATTTTTCAGCTCTCATGTCCATGGGAGAGCTTGAACAAATATTAAATGCCAGACACCGACATGAGGTCCAGAACTCTGAAGTGATTTGAATCGGGGATCCCATCATGGCGAGCCAGGTACTCGGAAGGTATCACAAATATGCCCACCTGTTACTTTTGTCAGTGCTTTTGCTATTTCGTACCTGGCACTAGTTGCCATCATGTGAGCTGTTGAGGATGAAGATAACAGTTAAATAAAATAAAGAGCAAAGGTAATTTGATGAAACTTCACAACTATTACCTCATGACTCGTCTCTGTATGAACAATTTATTAGATGTGTTGAAGTCCTATTTGTTGCATATCATAGCTCTGTTCAATTTTCTGATGTTCAATTCAAGCGTGAGGAATTTTTTTGTTCTATTATTTAAGAAGCTTTAAAGAGGGTTCTTTGCATTTGTTTTTTTTATGTCACAACAAAGTGCAGTTTTAAATAATTTCCTTTTGCTTTGGTTTGAAAGGACATTGTAGATTCGGACAAGGGATTCATCGAAGATGACAAAGTCACTTTTGAGGTGTCCGTGCAAGCCGACGCACCGCATGGTGTTGCGTGAGTAACCCTTCTAATTGTTCTTACTAGGGCATGCCCGTACTATATATATATCTAAAATTATATCCCCCCCCCTATTTACATGAAATGGTTTGGTCCAAAGCGAACGGCTTGCGAGTGGTGACAATCCCCCCCCTCTATTTACATGCAATGGTTCGGTCCAAAGCGAACGGCTTCCGGAGTTTGGTAAAGAAATCGCCATCGCGTACACAAACGCGCAGGAAAGCGAATGAATCGCAAATTCGTTTTTATTAGTTGTAAAACATAATGCCCAATTATTCAATTAGCGCCAACGTATTTTGGCTGTTTGCAATTTAATCGCAAGGCAAAGTAGAAAGAGAAGAGGGAAAAAAAGAAAAGCCTTGCCTTGCTGCAAACAGCTGCTGCAAACAACAACAACATGGAAGGCTGCACTGTCCGGAAGTTGGCATATCGCAGTTACGATTATTTTAGTGTTAATGGCCAATTATTCAATTAGCGCCAACGTATTTTGGCTGTTTGCAATTTAATCGCAAGGAAAAGTAGAAAGAGAAGAGGGGAAAAAAGAAAAGCCTTGCATTAACGCATTAACGCTTGCATTGCATTAACGGTTCGGCACACGTGATAGCTCGCTGCTCTCTGATTGGTTGAAGCGTTTTTTGGACATAGCTCGGTAGGTACTTGTCCGATTAATTACAAACCTTGAAAAGGCACATCCTCGGGTCCCCAGCAATATACCTGGCAAGTTTCAAGTATATCGGACCCGTGGTTGTCGAGAAACAGCGGTCACAGACAAACACACAGACACACAGACAGACACACAGAGATTACTGGCATTATAGATAGATATCTGCTGTTTTTAACAAACCTTTTGGGTCCAATGCTGTCCGACTGGGCAGCTCCATCACGCTGTATATGTCCTGTTGTCTGTAGGTGGGATTCAAAGAAATACACAGGCTACGTGGGTTTAAAAAACCAGGGAGCCACATGCTACATGAACAGCCTGCTTCAAACGCTATTCTTCACAAATCAGCTCAGGAAGGTACTTGTTTCTTCTTTGCCTCGTGCTGTTGCCACCTTGTATGGCAAATTGTATATTGTAGATTATTTGGATTTTTTGTATACAAAGTCATGGCTCGTGGAAGAGCTAGAACATAGAACAGATTAGGCCGTAACATACCAAAAGGAACAGTAGGAAGAGGGGGGAAACACCAACAGCAGGGCCGATCGATAAACTAGATGGACATGGAAGATTTCCCTTCCCAAAGCAAAAGGGACACAAAAGGCAAACTCTCAGACAGTAAAAAACGCGAAATTGCAAAGATTTGGGCTTGAGGATGATTTCATGGGTGTAGGTTGGGATGGTTTCCATGGTTGGGATGGTTTCATTGAGGATGGTTTCATGGATCATGGTTTTGGATGGGAGATGATCTGAGATGGTGGTGAACAGCTGTCTTGAAGACCTGGAGGGAAGAATGGGATTGAAGAGAATGTGGAAGTTGGTTACACAGGTGGGGAAAAATGTGTATTTCAATCATCTTTGCATTGCTGTCACCTGCTTTTCAGGCGGTGTACCAAATGCCGACCGAGGGAGATGATTCATCCAAGAGCGTACCTCTGGCACTGCAGAGGGTGTTTTATGAACTTCAGCACAGTGACAAGCCCGTTGGTACAAAGAAGCTCACAAAATCCTTCGGGTGAGCCCGTTTCTTTGAACACCTGAACCCTGACTGTTGAGTGGTCACCCATTGTGAACGGTGGGGCCACTTTGCCATTTGGGTTTGGAAATTAAGAACTGACTATTTATTTCACATTGCAGTTGGGAGACCTTGGACAGCTTCATGCAGCACGACGTGCAGGAGCTCAGCAGAGTGGTAAGTTACGACATGGGGAACTGCTATGAGCCTGAGCAATTGGCATTGACGGAGGAAATTGGTGTCTCGAAGCACGGAAAGCCGTGAACCTCACGTTTGTCACGTCTCATGAAAAGATTGTTTTGTGTACTTGCTTTGGCCGGAAGTGCAGCATATCTTCAATCTTGCTTGGCATATATATTTGCTTGGCCATTCCCCATCACACTTGCTGATGGATGCCTTGTTAGTAATCCCTGGCCTGTCTTTTACAGCTTCTTGACAATATGGAAAATAAAATGAAAGGTACATGTGTGGAAGGTACTATATCAAAGGTCTTTGGGGGAAAGATGGTGGTGAGTTCTTGTTTATTTTATTTCCAAACTTCTTTTCAAATGTTTTTGTGCATCGGTTAATGGACGGTTCGTGCTTGGGTACCCACAGAACAGTTCTGGTTTTGCTCTTTGCTTTGGCAGTTCTAACGTTGACATGTGAGATGTGAACGATTTAAGGTTATTAGTCCCCTACCAGTATACACTGGAGGGGACTATAGGTTTGCACTCCGTCCCTCCGTCTGTCAGTCTGTCCGTCCGTCACGCAAAGAACAGTTTTCCGGACTTTTTTTCTAAACTCTTAATGCTAATGATTTCAAACTTGGTACATGGTTTCCTCATGATAAGGTACAGATGAAGTTCGAACTTCACGACGTTTCGATCATTTTTGACAAAGTTATGGCACTTTGAACTTTGGTAATTCCCCAACAGTTTTCCGGACGACAGACTGTGTAGGGGACATGTAATGCAGCGCAATACTCAGAATGCTTGTTACTCTTGATAATGTACTTGGTACTTTTTCTTTCATTTTGATTCCCATAACACTTATGTGCTGTTTGTGTTGCAGTCGTACATTCAGTGCAAAAACGTGAACTATCGATCGGAACGAACGGAGGATTACTATGACATTCAACTAAGCATTAAGGGCAAGAAAAGCAGTGAGTGACATTATTTTGATTTATTTTTTTCATTTTAGTGGTTGGGCCTATCAATGGCTGTTTGCTCTGCCTGATTATGTTGGACTTGTATCGAACTTTTCACTAAATTTGTTTGTACATTTCCGGAAGTAAGAAATTTTGAATGAGGAAAGTGGCACCTCTGTCCTCACCAACCTCTGTTGTACCCTCTGCCTTCAAGATCATGTGAAAATTTTACCACATAAGGGAGAGCAAGTTCTCACCAGCCTTGGCTCTGCCTTGTCGCCTCTCGAGTCCCCGTTGTCCACTTTGCAGATAATTTGACATTTTGCGATACAATATTGCATCCTCTCCATCCCCGTTGACAAACCAGCAGCAGCTGCAGCGACTACAGGATTAGCAGCTTGTCGAACATTTTCAACGTGTCTTTTAATCCCGGCAAATTTTGCACTCACTCTGTATCTTTTGTGTGTGTGTGTGTGTGTGTGTGTGTGTGTGTGTGTGTGTGTGTGTGTGTGTGTGTGTGTGTGTGTGTGTGTGTGTGTGTGTGTGTGTGTGTGTGTGTGTGTGTGTGTGTGTGTGTGTGTGTGTGTGTGTGTGTGTGTGTGTGTGTGTGTGTGTGTGTTTGTGTGTGTGTGTGTGTGTTTGTTTGTTTTGGTTTCTGGAGTTCTACTGGCACTTTCTGATGTGGAATGCGACACATCAAAATGATCGTCATGATCTCCTGAGTTGATTAGGCTAACTAACTAAAAAGAATGAGGAAGAATTCCCATGTTTTAAACACATGCCATGTTGAGGTGTATAGAGCAGCTTAATACGTCCTTCCACAGCATGGCATTCTCATTTTAAAAGAAATAACAAAAAGAATGATACCATTGTGACATAGCATCTATCTATAATTCCAGTAATCTCTGTGTGTCTGTCTGTGTGTCTGTGTGTCTGTGTGTCTGTGTGTTTGTCTGTGACCGCTGTTTCTCGACAACCACGGGTCCGATATACTTGAAACTTGCCAGGTATATTGCTGGGGACCCGAGGATGTGCCTTTTCAAGGTTTGTAATTAATCGGACAAGTACCTACCGAGCTATGTCCAAAAAACGCTTCAACCAATCAGAGAGCAGCGAGCTATCACGTGTGCCGAACCGTTAATGCAATGCAAGCGTTAATGCGTTAATGCAAGGCTTTTCTTTTTTTCCCTCTTCTCTTTCTACTTTTCCTTGCGATTAAATTGCAAACAGCCAAAATACGTTGGCGCTAATTGAATAATTGGCCATTAACACTAAAATAATCGTAACTGCGATATGCCAACTTCCGGACAGTGCAGCCTTCCATGTTGTTGTTGTTTGCAGCAGCTGTTTGCAGCAAGGCAAGGCTTTTCTTTTTTCCCCTCTTCTCTTTCTACTTTTCCTTGCGATTAAATTGCAAAAAGCCAAAATACGTTGGCGATAATTGAATAAATGGGCATTAATAGATAGATAGATAGATATGCGATATGCGAACTTCCGGACAGTGTGCGCGTTACGAGCTGACCGCCATTACGGTACGTAATTCGATTTCTTATGCGCATTATTTCTCCCAATTCAGTCAGAGCGAAGGGCGGAAGCGAAGAGCGTTGTTATTTTTTGTTTACGGGCGTACGGGCGGGGTAGAGCGTACGGGTAGCGTTTTTTTTTTTTTTTGGCAAGGAACGGGCACCCACGTACGGGCAATGCCCTAGTATATTAATTAATACTGATAATATTAACAACATTAATAATACTAGGGCATGCCCGTACTATATATATATCTAAAATTATATCCCCCCCCCCTCTATTTACATGAAATGGTTTGGTCCATTCGCAAAGCCAAAGCGAACGGCTTGCGAGTACGGTGACAATCCCCCCCCCCCCCCCCCCCTCTATTTACATGAAATGGTTTGGTCCAAAGCGAACGGCTTGCGGAGTTTGGTAAATAAATCGCCATAGCTCGGTAACTACTTCTCCGATTAATATGAAACCTTGAAAAGGCACATCCTCGGGTCCCCAGCAATATACCTGGCAAGTTTCAAGTATATCGGACCCGTGGTTGTCGAGAAACAGCGGTCACAGACAAACGACACACACACATACACACACACATACACACACACATACACACAGAGATTACTGGAATTATAGATAGATTAGCGTCATTTGGCAATAATAACAATGAACGTATGATCCCTGGCCTGGCACATCTGGGCTTGGTGAAAGGAAAGGCAAGCTAATGCTCGAGCAGTAGCAGGCAGGTATTTTACAAAGCCATGAAGACAAATGAAAATTTGGTCCAATGGACCATTGTGCCTACGGGTCTCAGATGCTCGTCAAAAAATCCCCATCTATCCACTGACTGAACTTCACTCTGTCAAATATCTGGGCCTCAACATCATTTACCACCTCAACTGGGCTGACCATTTAACAACTTTGCCTCTAAAGCTAGTTTCACACTGGATATCCTTAATTGTTCCAATGCATTCCTTGGAATATCAGACTTGCAGGAAGGCTGCATGATCTTTGTCCACAGCTCAATGGAGTACGAGCTCCAGTATCACACCCAAAATCTTGCTTTGCCACCCACATCTTTTCTTCTGTTCCTCTTCTCCCATTTCTGGGACTCCTTACAGAAGCTGTTCAATCACACTTTTTCCTTCAGGGCTTCAAGCAAGCAGTGAACCAAGATCTCATGTTACTCTCCATCCCTCCTCGTGATATTTGCTTCCCCATTAGGTACTAGTTTGTATTCGTCATGTGAGCTTGTGCTGTTCCGCTCATTTTGCACTCTCCAAACCTTGCCTCCCTATTTGGTTCAAGAACAATGGCGCCATTCGTGCCTGCCAGAAGAAGTGAAATGATGCTTCAACCGAATCGCACATGTTGTTTTCCAGATATGTCATGTTTATCCTTTATGTCTAGCAGGAGGACGATCCCTTCCCACACTGGTCGTTTTTCCCCATGAAAGGGTCTTGCACCATTCCATTGTTCACCGCTTGATGGATTGTTTTCAGCAACTTGGTTGGCAGGGTAAGTTGCCCCTGATCCACTTTGTCCATGATGCCTGCAGCCTCTTCCACAACCTCAACACCGATCACCTTGAGGTGATGCTACACCTATACTTGAGAAAGGGCATTGACGAGAGCTTCAGTTTCAGTAGGGTCATGAAATGTAGTCTTCCCCTCTTCTTCCTCCTCTCCAAGCCTCTCTCCACCCCCCACCCCCCCCTTTCCCGACAATCCCCACTAATCATTGTCCAGCAGTGATCCACTCCACTCATTCCTGTCAGTTATAGGAGTCATCCCAGAGCATGCTCCAAAGCCTGTTCCGCCACTTCTTCAGTAAATCTTGCTGATCTACCTCTTTCAGACATTGTTCATTGAACAAACCAAAAAATCATTCAGGTACATTGTGCTGGTAGTGGAAACTTGCAGCCAAATGACTATTGGCATTTTTGGTCAGCATGATCAGTGAGCAGTGATCACAGCAAAATTTGACCTTCCAAAATCATGTGATGGTAGCAGATATCTATCTGATAGTAATATGTTATAAATCATTGATATTGAATCAAGCAAAGTAAAAAATAAAAAAATATATATATATATACAGACTTGGCATTTAATATGGAATATTTTTTTTGTGGGGGTGAACTTACTTTTCAAGATGACTTAGAACCAAAAGTTCATTGGAATTATGTTGAAATTATTCTAGATTTTGTTAATGTGACCTTTAAAAGAAACAAAAACCACATTTGACATTTCGAAGCAAATAAATTGATCCTTGAAAGTGATGTAAACTGATATCGAACTCAATTCACGGACAGTACTGTGTTAAACTTCTGTGCGTTTTCCAGAAGTATGTCTTTATTTTGCACATTAGCCAAAATTTTTTTTAACAAAAACAAAAGCTAAATTACGACTGGGATTACAGACAGTAAAATTACAGTTCAGTACTTCGTGTAACCCCCACGAGCATTCAGGAGAGCATGTACACGTTGAGGCATGCTGTTCACGAGATTTGCCAAGGTTTGGACAGGAATCGCTTGCCATGCAGTTACAATAGCCTGCTGCAATTCACGCACAGAGGCAGGCTGCTGGTCCAAGTTGTCGATTTGACACGTTAATTCTGCCCACAAGTTCTCTATCGGATTCATATCCGGTGACATGGCAGGCCACTCCATATGCTCTACACCACGGTCAGCAAGAAAGTGTTGGATCATGCGAGCACGATGAGGCCGTGCATTGTCATCTTGGAAGACAAAGTTTCCTCGAAAGGCTGCACGAACAAATGGAAGCAATGTTTCTTCCAGAATGGCCCTGTGCTTGAACTGGTTCAGGTTTCCATTCAGAACAACCAGGTCAGTTTTGCCCCCTGCATGAAAAGCAGCCCAAACAGTCACCCCACCACCTCCAGCTTGGACTCTTGGCACTATACAATCGTCGTTGTAGGCTTCATGCACTTGTCTGTGCACTCGGACGTGGCCATCTTGACGATAGACCAGAAATCTAGACTCGTCACTGAAGATCACGTGATTCCAGTGTCCTGGCTGCCATTGATGGTGCTCTCTGGCCCACTGCAATCGGTGCTGGCGGTGTTGTCTGGTCAGACGTGGCTTTCTCAGGGGACGCCTGGCACGATAGCCTGCTTGAACCAGTCGTTGGTTGACTAGCCTTCTGGATACAGGCACATTTGTCAGTTGCTTCCACTCAGCCCCAAGCCGATTAGCTGACTTGGTACGGCCATTGCGGACTAACCGGTGCAGCTGGCGATCATCCCTCCTTGTGGTTCGGCAGGGACGTCCTGGCCTTGGTATTGGAGTAGGGACACCCCTCTGAGCATTTCGTTTCAGGATATTTGACACCTGACCTTGAGTGATGCCATACTGCCAAGCAATAGCACGCTGTTTCATGCTGGAATTTCGTAAAGCCACCACTAAATGACAAACAGCATTGTCGAGTTGACGGACCATCTCCAGGTGAAGCGGCAATAACTTTTGTAGACGTGCAGCAGTTGTTTTCCACTAATACAGAACGTAACAACCCTTATATACCCGATTGTGAAGCCAATCGTCAAATGTACCCGTCCGTACATTTTGTCACGCCACCTGTGATATAATCCTGTTATTGACTTCTTGCTGCGACAGACAATCAGTGACATGGTTCTTTTAACAAGGAAATCACCGAAGCGTAAAAGAAACTCACCAGATTGATATACCGAGTTCAGAAAGTAAACCCAAGTCAAGGAAGAAAAAAAATATTCCATATTAAATGCCAAGTCTGTATATATATATATATATCTACCAACAGCCACACACTTGTACACAGGACTGCATGTGCAATGTCAAAATTGCTCCACTCAGTCATTTGAAAGTTAATGGCGACAGATGCTGATGGAAGCTATGTTGGGGGAACGGGGGAAAAACAACGATATAAACCTGTTGGATTGCAGGCTTTTAATTGATTGTCTACTTTGTTTGCTAATTCAGCTATCCATTTATGATCTGGAGGACATTTTTCAAGTGTATATACAAAAATTGGATGGCATGGCAGCAATATTTTGGTTCCTTTGAATCTACAGCCAACATTAAGTAATTTCTGTGCCAACAGGTTCCAACCACACCCTTTACGTGACATGCAAACATTTATTCTCCCCAAGTTCTGTGAAAATGCCGTAAAGTGATAAGCGTGTGACATGCATATATGTGTGCATGTGCAGTTTACGAATCATTTGCCAACTACATCGCGGTGGAACAACTCGATGGGGATAACAAATATGATGCTGGTGAACATGGCTTGCAGGTACATTTGTCAGTAAGCTGCTGCTTGCCTACTGTGTTAAGGTAATTGCCATAAATCTTTTATGCAACGCTTTGCTTTAAAGCTCTTAATTTACTAATTCAGGCCTGAGAATCGCGTAGCTTGTGAGTGAGAAGGTTAACTTTGCTTACGTTCTTTTCTGTATGTGTTTTCTCATTGATAGCGAGAGGGCGATGTTGCACTTGTCACTGTCGGTGCATCATAGCCAGGTATACATGGAGAAAAACTTGAATGTTAGCCTTTTTTTAAACCATGCAAGTTTTCCCATATTATTTCGGAAAAACTATATTTTATCTAATTTCTCTCTGTAGACTTGCCCTTCATTGAGGCCTGTAGAGACACAACAACGGTTGTAGACCAGGAAATTGGAGGCGAAGTGGATGGGTGGAGTCAGCCCAACCTTTACTGAAATTTTAGCAATCGACCCTGGATATTTTGGAATTTCTTTCCAAATGGGAACTAAGGAAATTAAACTTGCTTTTTTGTAAGTGCCGCCTTCATATTATAGAGTCATAAATTGTCATTTCTGACACTCATGTACCATATTTTCTTGCTTATGTAATTTGTACAGTGTTTAGCTCTAACGTTCCAAAACGTTGTTGTAAGGTATGGTGGCTTGTATGTGGGTTTCGGACTGGAACAGGATGCAATGTGGAAGTGATGAATCAAATATCAAAGTTTATTTGCCCACTGCAACAAATAAAGAACAGTCACGTGGTGGTTTAAATCTTGTGGTTGTAAATGCACTCGAGTAACACCAATAGTTGACCTGCCAAAAATGTTTTTTGTGCAAAGGACACGACTTATCCGTTAATAACAAATAATCATGCTAGTTCAATGGGATGTCGAGCATGATGTGGGAACATGCCATCTCTGAACTTGACGTTCAATGTAATTTTCAAGGTCAAAATGGTCAAATGAGGTCAAATTTGACATTTTATCAATTATGCATTGACAGACATATAAGAAATATACACTACCAGTCAAAAGTTTTAGAACACCTCAATTTTTCCAGTTTTTTTATTGAAATTTATGCAGTTTAATGTCTCAATAAACCAAAGCCCACCTTTAGAGGCCATTTTTCCCCGCAAAGCGGGGGTTGGCCTTTTTCGGGAACCATGGTTGTTGTTGTTGTTTGGTCCCCTTTTTGAAGCAATGTTTTACGGCCGGATGCCCTTCCTGCCGCCAACCCTTTTTTTGTCGCCTTTTACGACAAGCAGGGAATTACCAGTGAACTGGTACTCAATTAGCCGACCTCGGAAGGATGACAGGCTGAGTCAACCCCCCTGGCGTTAATTCAGCGATCGACCGGGATTCGAACCCAGGATCCTAGGATCCTAAGCTGGCACCCTAGCCGCTAGCCCAACACCAGGGATAGTTTAATGTCTCAATGTACTCTGAAATTAAACATAGAACAAATAAACAATTGGAGATAAAAAAAGAAATCGTAGAATCATTTTGTTTAGCAAAATTTAATTTAAATTTTTGACTCAGCAATGTAGCCACCTTTTGCAGATATAACCGCCGAACACACTCGTGGCATTCTTTCTACAATGGAAATCAAATATTGTTCGGGAAGTTCTTCCCAACACTGTTGCAGAAGTTCCCACAAATGTGTTGCACTTGTACGTTGCTTTGCTTTCACCCTTCTGTCCAGTTCATCCCAAACCAGCTCGATAGGGTTTAAGTCTGGAGACTGTGCTGGCCATTCCATGATTTGAAGCCTACCGTCTTGTTCTTTTCCTCGAAGGTAGTTTTGACATAGCCTGGAGGTGTGTTTAGGGTCATTATCTTGCTGTAGGATGAACCCCTGACCAACTAGGCGTATACCAGAGGGTATTGCATAAACCACCTTTAGAGGCCATTTTTCCCCGCATGCGGGGGTTGGCCTTTTTTGGGCACCGTGGTTGTTGTTGTTTTTTTGGTCCCCTTTTTGAAGCAATGTTTTACGGCCGGATGCCCTTCCTGACGCCAACCCTTTTTGCCGCCTTTAACGACAAACAGGGAATTACCAGTGAACTGGTACTCAATTAGCCGACCTCGGAAGGATGACAGGCTGAGTCAACCCCCCTGGCGTTAATTCAGCAATCGACCGGGATTCGAACCCAGGATCCTAGGATCCCAAGCCGGCACCCTAGCCGCTAGCCCAACACCAGGGTTCAACCAGACCAGTTCCAGTTCAACCAACCAGAGGGTATTGCATGGTGCTGCAAAATGCTGTGGTAGCCCTTTTGGTTCAGGGTGTCAGTCACTCTTTGCAAGTCGCCGACTCTGGATCCAGCAAAAGAGTCCCAGACCATCACGCTTCCTCCACCATGTTTGACAGTTGGTGTCACACACTGAGGAACCATCCTTTCGCCAACTCGACGGCGTACAAAAACCCTGCGTGATGAACCAAAGATTTCAAATTTTGATTCATCGGTCCATAAGACCTTCCAGTCTTCAGTAGTCCATTGGTGGTGCTTCATGGCCCAGGCAAGCCTCTTTTTCTTAGTTTGCCATCTTAGCAATGGCTTTCTTACTGCCACTCGACCTGTCAAACCTGCAGCTCGAAGTCTTCTCTTCACAGTTGAAACTGAGACTTGCTTACTTCAACCAGTGTTAAGCTGTGCTTGAAGCTGTTGTCCTGTGAGCCACCTATCACGCAAGCTGTTGACTCTCAGAAACTTGTCTTTTGATTCTGTTGTGGCTTTGGGACTGCCAGACCTCTTCTTGTCAGAGTTTCCTCCAGTTTCCAATATGCTACTTCCTGCAGTGCAATATTGTCCAAATAATGCTTCAGAGGGAGTAATAACAGTCTGTTCCAATACTGCTTTTATACATACAGGGGGTTTGTAATCAAGTAATCAGCAGGGGTTGGGACACCTGAAGGAATTGTTTGCATCAACTTTCAAGGCTTAATTTTCTTACATTGCTGCAGAACAGCTGTAAGTTGTTAACCCATTACTTGTTCCCTGAAGAAGGCCTTTTTTTTTACAATATAACTGTGCAATTTACATTATTTTCCTGTTTTTGCAAACCTAAACTTTTTTTTTAACCTCGAGCAGTTTACTGCTTACCTTTGTACCATTTCAGGTTATTCACTGTACTTGAATTGCTTAAATTTCAATAAAAACTGGAAAAATTGAGGTGTTCTAAAACTTTTGACCGGTCGTGTATACAGTGCCGATATAAAGTCTAACACCCTCTTTCAAAATCTTCACTTTTTGTTGCCTTATAGCATGGCATTAACTTGCAATAAATCTGACTTTTTCCCATCTTTATTTGCACATTGTAACCCACAACTTCCAAGTGAAAAACAAATTCTACAAATTTCAGAAAATGAATTAAAAATACAAAACTAGAATATCTTGGTTGGATAAGTGTGCACCCTGCCCCTCCCCCCCTTACAATAGCAATTGTAAATAAGCTCAGGTGTAACCAATCGCCTTCAAAATCACACACCAAGTTAATTGACCACCACCTGTGTTAAATTGTAATGATTCTGATTATTTCAGAATAAAGTCAGCTCTTCCTTTAGGTTTCTTCTGCTGGGTAGTGCATTTCACAGCAAAGACTCAACCATGAGCACCAAGGAGCTTTCAAAAGATCCCTGGGATAAAGTTGTGGAAAGGCACAGATCAGGGGATGGGTATAGAAATATTTCAAAGGCCTTGAGTATCCCTTGGAGTACAGTCAAGACGATCACTAAAAAGTGGAATGCGTATGGTACCACCAAAACCCTGCCGAGATCAGGCAGGCCCTCCAAACTGGATGACCAAGCAAGGAGGAGACTGATCAGAGAGGTTACCAAGAGGGTGATGGCAACTTTGAAAGAGCTACAGGCCTTTATGGCAAAGACTGGTCACTGTGTGCATGTGACAACAATATCCCAAGCACCCACAAGTCTGGCCTGTATGGTAGGGTGGCACGAAGGAAGCCATTACCTTGAGCCCCGTTTGAAGTATGCAAAAAGCCACTCTGGAGATTCTGAAGCCATGTGGCAAAAAGTTTTGTAGTCTGACGAAACAAAGATGGAATTTTTGGCCTAAATATAAAACGTTACATTTGGCGCAAATCCAACACAGCAAATCACCCAAAGAACACCATCCCCACTGTGAAGCATGGTGGTGGCAGCATCATGTTATGGGGATGTTTCTCATCAGCAGGGACTGGGGCACTTGTCAGGATAGAAGGGAAAATGGATGGAGCAAAATACACAAAAATCCTATGGGAAAACCTGCTTCCCTCTTCAAGAAAGCTGAAATTGGGACGGAAGTTCACCTTTCAGCATGACAACGACCCAAAACACACAGCCAAAGCTTTACTGGAGTGGCTAAGTAACAAAAAGATAAATGTCCTTGAGTGGCCCAATCAGAGCCCAGACCTAAATCCAATTGAAAATCTGTGGCATGACTTGAATATTGCTGTCCATCAACGCTCCCCATGCAACTTGACTGAGCTTGAACAGTTTTGTGCAAAAGAATGTGCAAATATTGTCCAATCAAAGTGTATAAAGTTGGTAGAGACCTATCCCTACAGACTCAACTGTAAATGTGGTCAAAGGTGCTTTCCACCAAGTATTAACTCAGAGGGTGGACACTAATCCAACCAAGATATGCTAGTTTTGTATTTTTAATTAATTTTTTGAAATTTGTAGAATTTTGTTTTTCACTTGGAAGTTGTGGGTTACGATGTGTAGATAAAGGTGGAAAAGTCTGATTTAATGCAATTTAATTCCAGGCTATAAGCAACAAAAGGTGAACATTTTGAAAGGGGGTGGAGACTTTCTATAGGTAGTGTATATACAGACTTGGCATTTAATATGGAATATTTTTTTTGTGGGGGTGAACTTACTTTCAAGATGTCTTAGAACCAAAAGTTAATTGGAATTATGTTGAAATTATTCTAGATTTTGTTAATGTGACCTTTAAAAGACAAAAAACCACATTTGACATTTCGAAACAAATAAATTGATCCTTGAAAGTGATGTTAACTGATATCGAACTCAATTCATGGACAGTACTGTGTTAAACTTCTGTACGTTTTCCAGAAGTATCTCTTTATTTTGCACATTAGCCAAAAATTTTTTTAACAAAAACAAAAGTTAAATTACGCCTGGGATTACGGACAGTAAAATTACAGTTTAGTACTTCATGTAACCCCCACGACCATTCTGGAGAGCACGTACACGTTGAGGCATGCTGTTCACGAGATTTGCCAAGGTTTGGACAGGAATCGCTTGCCATGCAGTGACAATAGCCTGCTGCAATTCATGCACAGAGGTCGGCTGCTGGTCCAAGTGGTCGATTTGACGCGTTAATTCTGCCCACAAGTTCTCTATCGGATTCATATCCGGGGACATGGCAGGCCACTCCATATGCTCCACACCACGGTCAGCAAGAAAGTGTTGGATCATGCGAGCACGATGAGGCCGTGCATTGTCATCTTGGAAGACAAAGTTTCCTCGAAAGGCTGCACGAGCAAATGGAAGCAATGTTTCTTCCAGGATGGCCCTGTACTTGAACTGGTTCAGGTTTCCATTCAGAACAACCAGGTCAGTTTTGCCCCCTGCATGAAAAGCAGCCCAAACGGTCACCCCACCACCTCCAGCTTGGACTATTGGCACCATACAATCTTTGTTGTAGGCTTCATGCACTTGTCTGCGCACTCGGACGCGGCCATCTTGACGATAGACCGGAAATCTAGACTCGTCACTGAAGATCACGTCATTCCAGTGTCCTGGCTGCCATTGACGGTGCTCTCTGGCCCACTGCAATCGGCGCTGGCGGTGTTGTCTGGTCAGGCGTGGCTTTCTCAGGGGACGCCTGGCACGATAGCCTGCTTGAACCAGTCGTTGGTTGACTAGCCTTCTGGATACAGGCACATTTGTCAGTTGCTGCCACTCAGCCCTAAGCCGATTAGCTGACTTGGTACGGCCATTGCGGACTAACCGGTGCAGCTGGCGATCATCTCTCCTTGTGGTTCTGCGGGGACGTCCTGGCCTCGGTATTGGAGTAGGGACACCCCTCTGAGCATTTCGTTTCAGGATCTTTGACACCTGACCTTGAGTAATGCCATACTGCCGAGCAATAGCACGCTCTTTCATGCCGTAATTTCGTAAAGCCACCACTCCATGACAAACAGCATTGTCGAGTTGACGGACGATCTCCAGAGGAAGCGGCAATAACTTTTGGAGACGTGCAGCAGTTGTTTTCCACTAATACAGAACGCAACAACCCTTGTATACCCGACTGTGAAGCCAATCGTCAATTGCACCTGTCCGTACATTTTGCCACGCCACCTGTGATATAATCCTGTTGTTGACTTCTTGCTGCGATAGACAATCAGTGACATGGTTCTTTTAACAAATAAATCACCAAAGTGTAAAAGAAACTCACCAGATTGATATACCGAGTTAAGAAAGTAAACCCAAGTCAAGAAAAAAAGAAAATATTCCATATTAAATGCCAAGTCTGTATATATATATATATAATACACACACACACACGAGTAACGAGTATATATATATATATATATATACAGTGGAACCTTGACTTACGAGTTTAATTCGTTCTGTGACCGAGCTCGTAACTCAATTTGCTCGTTTCTCAAATTAAATTTCCCCATTAAAATGCATTGAAATGCTATTAATCCATTCCAGCCCGCCAAAAACCACACCAATTTTTTTTTAAATATACAATATATATAAAAATATCTCGCGCTTTATATTTCACCTGTATGCAGCATACAAGTTGGCAGGATGGCCTGGACTGGAGGTACGCACACTTGACTCTAAACTGTCCAGCCTGGGTTTGAATCCCGACCCAGCTATAACCTGTCATGGGTGAATCACAGGCAGGGTGATTCATCAATGTGTGTACCGCTAAACTGGGCGCCCCGTTTGCGTCCCATTAGTTGTTGGATGTTAAGGATCTCACCGTGTTTTCCACAAAGAGAAGGCGAGCTATCGCCGGCACTCTGAACAAGTTGTGGCCTGGCATGCTCTTCTCCTCTGCCGTTATATACGTCCTCCTCGGCATCTTTTTCCAGAAGAGCCCTGTCTCGTCACAGTTGAAGATTTGCTGGGGGATGTATCGTTCGGCTTCTATCAGTTCGGCAAAAGTTATAATAAAATCTTCAGCTGCCTTCACATCCGCCTCACCAAGTCGACAACACGCACACCTCGCTCATGTTTTTCGACGATGGCGTGTTTTATATCCAAGCACATCATCCTCTTCTTCTTCTCAGTACTGCCCTTGGCACTCAATTTCTTAGGACCCATGGTTAAAACTAAGAAATTTTCCAAAATAACCAAAATGCGAAAACAAAGCAGCAGCTATATACGGCAGAGATACTTGCACGGCAAGATAACCACGTGACCGGAACCCACCTGGTGGCGGGTAGCGTAAGCTCCAAAATAACCAACATGCGAAAACAAAGCAGCAGCGATATACGGCAGAGATACTTGCACGGCAAGATAACCACGTGACCGGAACCCACCTGGTGGCGGATGGCGTAAACTCAAAATAACCAAAATGCGAAAACAAAGCAGCAGCGATATACGGCAGAGATACTTGCACGGCAAGATAACCACGTGACCGGAACCCACCTGGTGGCGGGTGGCGTAAACTCAAAATAACCAAAATGCGAAAACAAAGCAGCAGCGATATACGGCAGAGATACTTGCACGGCAAGATAACCACGTGACCGGAACCCACTTGGTGGCGGGTGGCGTAAGCTAGTATATATGGATATATATATATACAGTGGGGAGAACAAGTATTTGATACACTGCCGATTTTGCAGGTTTTCCCACTTACAAAGCACGTCAAGGTCTGTAATTTTTATCATAGGTACACTTCAACTGTGGAAGACGGAATCTAAAACAAAAATCCTGAAAATCACATTGTATGATTTTTAAGTAATTAATTTGCATTTTATTGCATGAAATAAGTATTTGATACATCAGAAAAACAGAACTTAATATTTGGTACAGAAACCTTTGTTTGCAATTACAGAGATCAGACGTTTCCTGTAGTTCTTAACCAGGTTTGCACACACTGCAGCAGGGATTTTGGCCCACTCCTCCATACAGATCTTCACCAGATCCTTCAGGTTTCGGGGCTGTCGCTGCGCAACACAGACTTTCAGCTCCCTCCAAAGATTTTCTATTGGGTTCAGGTCTGGAGACTGGCTAGGCCACTCCAGGACCTTGAGATGCTTCGTACGGAGCCACTCCTTAGTTGCCCTGGCTGTGTGTTTCGGGTCGTTGTCATGCTGGAAGACCCAGCCACGCCCCATCTTCAATGCTCTTATTGAGGGAAGGAGATTGTTGGCCAAGATCTCGCGATACATGCCCCATCCATCCTCCCCTCAATACGGTGCAGTCGTCCTGTCCCCTTTGCAGAAAAGCATCCCCAAAGAATGATGTTTCCACCTCCATGCTTCACGGTTGGGATGGTGTTCTTGGGGTTGTACTCATCCTTCTTCTTCCTCCAAACACGGCGAGTGGAGTTTAAACCAAAAAGCTCTATTTTGGTCTCATCAGACCACATGACCTTCTCCCATTCCTCCTCTGGATCATCCAGATGGTCATTGGCAAACTTCAGACGGGCCTGGACATGCGCTGGCTTGAGCAGAGGGACCTTGCGTGCGCTGCAGGATTTTAATCCATGACGGCGTAGTGTGTTACTTATGGTTTTCTTTGATACTGTGGTCCCAGCTCTCTTCAGGTCATTGACCAGGTCCTGCCGTGTAGTTCTAGGCTGATCCCTCACCTTTCTCATGATCATTGAGGCTCCACGAGGTGAGATCTTGCATGGAGCCCCAGACCGAGGGAGATTGACTGTCATCTTGAACTTCTTCCATTTTCTAATAATTGCGCCAACAGTTGTTGCCTTCTCACCAAGCTGCTTGCCTATTGTCCTGTAGCCCATCCCAGCCTTGTGCAAGTCTACAAATTTGTCCCTGATGTCCTTAGACAGCTCTCTGGTCTTGCCCATTGTGGAGAGGTTGGAGTCTGATTGATTGAGTGTGGACAGGTCTGGAGACGGCTTTGCGGTCGGTCTTTGCGGTCTTTGTGGTCGGAGACGGTCTGGAGACATCTTTTATGCAGATAACGAGTTCAAACAGGTGCAGTTAATACAGGTAATGAGTGGAGAATGGGAGGGCTTCTTAAAGAAAAAACTAACAGGTCTGTGAGAGCCGGAATTCTTACTGGTTGGTAGGTGATCAAATACTTATTTCATGCAATAAAATGCAAATTAATTACTTAAAAATCATACAATGTGATTTTCAGGATTTTTGTTTTAGATTCCGTCTTCCACAGTTGAAGTGTACCTATGATAAAAATTACAGACCTTTACGTGCTTTGTAAGTGGGAAAACCTGCAAAATCGGCAGTGTATCAAATACTTGTTCTCCCCACTGTATATATATATATATATATATATATATATATATATATATATATATATATATATATATATATATATAATTACGGTTCTCTCGCCGGCCTTCTCCCCTTATCAAGAGGGGATTAATCCCCTTGTCTTTACTGGGCCTGGCGGAACCGGGGCTTGCAACGTCCCTTCCGGGCAGCGCAAAATAGGGTTTCGGGACCAAATTCTCGCTCGTACTGAAGTATTCGCGCTGCCCTGGAAGCGAGGAAACAAGCCTCACACGGACCATGTGAGGTTGGAGTACGCCGAGCCATTTGCGTACACGTGATCCGCGCAGTCTTAATTAATGGAACCTGATTGGAGCGATCTTATTCGTGCCACGCTTAGCCAAATGGAGAAATCACGGGAACGATCGAATTCAGAAGAAAGGAAGAACAGATAGGTTTAATTACACGTATATACAGTTCAGGACGAAGAGACGCAGAGAAATCCTCATACAGTCTTAATTACCCCAGAGACAACGGGCCCGTCTCACTCACACGGGGTATTGCAGACGGGCAGGTGTTCCCCAGTGCGGCCAAGGATGGTCCTCGTCCAGCTCTCCACGGTCCCCGGCACGTCCGCGAAGATGGAGATCGGTGAAGGCAGGGCCACGTAGCGTGTCTCTCGAGCAAAGGCGATATATCGGGGCGAATGGCAGGGAGGACTTTTACGGCAAAGGGCGGGACGGCTTTTACGGCAAAGGCGGTTACTCAGCCTCGTTCACTCGCTTGGCTGAAATGCGCAAGTTCGTTACAAACGTGCCTGGCTGCGCCCGCGTATATCTAGTGACCAACTCTTCTTCCTCAATTCACTGGGTGTTGGTTAGCGCGCGCGTTCTTATGCGATAGTCAAGTTCATCAAGCGGTACAATGCGAGTTCTCTCATCACAAGCTCCCCGATGCCAGTCCACCGCTTTTGTCCTCCACACTGCTGCAGTTCTCCGCTTCAGTCCTCTCTTCCCTCTGCAAGTCCTTCCGAGGGTTTTGCGCAGCGGGTTATATAGGCACGCCCCGCAAACCTTCTGGAACTCACCAGACTCTTCTCACCACGCCCTCTGACGCCACCACCCCTGAGCTCTGATTGGTGGCTCATGCTTACTGTCATCGCCTCTGCCGCTCCGACCTCAACGCCGCCCCCACCTTCTTAGGCCTACCTTGTGTTAACTCGACTAGTGAGCAAGCAAAGGGTAGCAAAATAGATTGCGCCTACAGATGTAGAATGGTTTGCAGAAGTAGGGCCTATCCTCCTGTCTTTACACAATGCAGAATTAACACTGGAAAGGGCCTACTCTCACACATACTAAGAAATAACTATACTACAAACGAGGCTACATGTTGCTTGTGTGACTATCTATGGGGGGCAACCTTTAACCTTTATTGAGCTCACTGTACAAACCTCAAAACCGTAGATATATATATTGCGCGCCTGGCGCAAACCATATATATATATATATATACACACACTAGCAGAAGTACCCGGCATTGCCGGGCGGGGGATGGGAGGGGAGGGGGAAGAGGAGGGGTGGGGAACGGGGGGGGGGGGGGAGAAGAGGGTAGGGGGAAGTACCCGGCATTCCGTGTATAAACGTGAGGGGGGAGGGATGGGAAGGGGGAGGGGGAGGGCCAGTCAACAATGACGTTGCAGTTCTCATGGTCCGAGAGCAGCACAACAATCGCGACATCATCCTGAATCTTCGCAACAGCACGAAGCGGATTTTGGAGACTCACCGATCCTGTGACGCCCTCCAGTACCGGCGTTGCCGGGTGGGGGAAGGGAGACCCGTACATTCCCAACCCATACATTCGCCCTCTCGGCTCAAGCTCACTCGGACAAAAGCCTCGCACAAATTACACCGTGAAGGCCCAATGGCCATGTCTATGCCACAAATCAAGTACGTGAGCGAGTCGGGCGCATTGAATTGAAAATATATAGAACGCTCATACTCCGTGAAAAGTGAAGCCAACTGGCGGCGGGGATGGAATAACTCACATTATTTCAACCTGAGAGATGTTTCACCTCGCTCCGGTGGATTTACCTGCCGATGCGCTTATTACTTGGATTTGTCCCAATGGAGCAAGGTGATTAAGAGGTCAAAGGATACTAGAGTCAACGACTCTGAAGTTCAGCTACATCTTAGCTCAGCGGTTCCGGTCCGTGCAAACGACAAGGTTGGAGGTGAGCGGCCGCCGACCCTCCGCAATCTGGTTCACACGGCGGCGTTGCTTCGCGGCAGCACGTCCAAGCTGCGCGCGGCAGGAGCTTGTTTTAAACAGCCGGTCTCTCCTTCTCGCCGCACCTCCTTGATGGTTCCGGAATCGGAAAAATGCCACAAGATGCCACAAATGAAAAATGCGCCTCCCTTCACAGAACTTCGCAGTGCGTCCTCCCTCACTCATCTCTTTAAGCAGTCCCTCCGCCACCCTTTTATTGCTTTTCCTGCGATCAAGCCGCGGGTTAAAAGGGCACGCCTACCGGGTCGCTCTCCGCAGTGCCGATTGGTGGGCACGGGCTCTCCCTGGCTCCGCCCACGGTGACGAGGGGCGGGCAACGCCCTTCTTCTCCGAGCTGACCACGTGCTTCATGGAGGGTGAATGCAGTTGGCAATAATGCAGTTGGAAATGGAGGCTAATGCAGTTGGCAATAATGCTGTTGGAAATGAGGCTTTGGGGAATTTGAAAAGGGGATCTATCTTATTTCATTTGATGCAACGCAAATGAACTAGTGGAAAAACAGAGCCTTCTACTGACATAGAATAAAGAGATAACTATTTAGAAGGTCCTATGATTTTCTACGTGTGTGCGATGGACTAACTAAGGGGACGACCTTTGATCTTTACAATTAATGGAGGTATTTACAAGGAATTATTACATTATTTACAGAGGGTGATATTTACAAACAATTACCAAAGTGCAGGATTCTCAAATCTGCAACAATATATTCACCACTGATGGTATGAAATCACATAGTAACTGATATATAACAACAACAACAACAACAACATGCATTTTAAAATCAGTTACTATGCGATTTCATACCATCAGTGGTGAATATATATATATATATATATATATATATATATATATATATATATATATATATATATATATATATATATATATATATATATATATATATATATATATATATATATATATATATTTATCGGTTTTTTTTTTACCAGTTCAAATAACTTTGTTCCATTACAATTAATATCTGCTGGAAAAATAATTGCAAAAGGAATAAACAAGCAAAAACAAGGAGAGAAAAAAATAGATTCATTTGGAATGCACTTGGTGAGAAACGTGTCAAAAAATAAAATGGGATGATTTGTAAGAAATGCTGATATTTGAGAAAGATTTGAACAAATTCCAGTGAGGTACTTCAGACCAAATTGACTTGGATATATTGAAAGAATAGATGAGGAAAGACGAGTGAAAATAGTGTATCAAAACAAGATGAAAAGGAAAAGGCCACCAAAACACTGCTGCATAGGCCAAATTCCACATGGAAGCAAATTGTAGAGAAGGATCTAATGGAAGATGCACAACATCTAACCCAAGATAGGAAATGGCAGAGAGGTGCGTTTTGGGCCCTATGTTGGATAATTGCAGAAAGATAAAGAAATATTATGCTTGCATAAGCTGTGTTATTGTTAATGTTTAATGTTGTTCACTAAATAATGCTTTTTCTCGTTTTTCAATTTTAACCACTTTTTCTTTATTTCTAAATGACTGTTTTAAACTCTTTCCTCCCTTCCTACCAATCGCTGTGGATTCCAGGATGCTGAGAAGGGGGTCCGCTTCCTTTCCTTCCCACCAGTTCTTCATTTGCAGCTCATGAGGTTCATGTATGACCCTCAGACAGACCAGAACATCAAGATCAATGACAGGTGATGCCCTGATTTTGTGATATTCATTTATTCATTTCCCTTTCTCTACCGAGTGCCATTCTAATTGTTATTGTTACCCAACTAGCAGTTGTCAGGAGTCTTTACTTACCTTGGGCAGAGCTGGAAAAGTAACTTTGTATTTAACTTTTCGTTGGTACGTGGTGTTTTGTACACATTGAGAATGATAAGCTTTGTATGACGTAGTACATTGCAAAAGCAATATGGTCATTTGGGGAGTTATTGTGTTTTGCTTATAACTAGCAAGCTGCCTGTGCCCACACTGGATTCAAAATGGGGTAGGGAGGGATGGAGTCAGCAAAAATGCAAATGGTGTCTTCTGTCATCGAGCCAGCAAGCTGGGAGCGACAAGTCACATTTATTGCCACATCTGATGGAATTAAATGCCCTAATGGGGTCGAAGTGCTTTATTCAAAACTGTTTGTTCGATTATGTAGCTTTTTGATGCCGAGAATCAGTAATAAACAAGAACAATGCGACTGTGTCACCAATATGCCTCCGCATAGTCCCACAACGGGTAGATGCCATCGTTCACTATCCTAAAAATAGACAAGTTTGATTTAAATCCCTTCAGCTGTTCTGAAGTATCACATTTTTACCTGGCATGACAGGTTTCACATCGATCGGCGAAGCAGTTTCAGAGAAGAGATTTTTTTTATGTCGGCTTCCAAGCTAATATGGCTGCCATACCACATGACATATGACCTTAAAAAATGGACACTCTGCATATGTATGGGTAAAGGATCACGTATGTGAAGTTTCGTGCCTCCAGTGCCTCCACGAAACATAATGCCTCCAACGACTTCGTCGGCGGAGGCATAAAAATTGTATTGTTTTCAAAGTCGGTGACTAATTGCAAATGAATAGGAGGCTGCATCATTAGAGCAGTTGAATGGAGGAGTGTGTTTCTGTCCGGGCCGTATCTTTTTTACCATTTGAGCAATTTTCATCAAATTTTCAACAACGCTTTATTGTGAGAATATGGAGAAGACAAATTAAGAATTTTGTCAAAACGTCAAAGGACAGTGTCTCCTAAAATCATCCATTTTCATCCAATTGACCTGAAATTTGAAGAATTTGCATATTGAGTCACTGAATTGGTTCACCAATCAAAGGCTGGAAGCCGATTCTTTTTTTTGTTTGTTTTTTTGTTTTTCAGATCAAAAGGTCAAAAGTAAAGGTTGCATAAAATCCTCATTTTTCGTCCGATTTGCTTGAAATTAAGAATTTGCATATTGGATCACTGAATTGGTTCACTAATCAAAAGCTTGGACTTAGTTGGACTTGGTCAGAAACGTGAGCTTATGGATTAGGTCTTCTCCGTCTGTCCATCCGCAACCAACAACAACAACAACATGCATTTTAAGGCCATTTTCCCTGCTAGTGCGGGGGTTAGCCTTGCGGTCCCCATGACAATCTTCTCCATCTTGCCCTATTTTCTGCATCTCTCCTAGTTAACCCCCTTGCCCGCATTTCTTCTTCCACCATCTTTAGCCAAGTCTTTCTCGGTCTTCCCCGTCCTCTACTTCCTTCTTCATTCATTTCCATCACTCTTCTCAACCAGTCACTTTCATCCTTCCTCAACACATGACCAAACCATCTCAACCTGTTCCTCTTCACAACATCAATCACAGGCTCTATTCCCATCATTTTTCGCAATTTATCATTTGTCTTCCTCTCTCTCAACGATACTCCGCACATCCATCGAACCATTCACATTTCCACCCTTTCCAACCTTCGTTGCTGCTCTATGTTCATTACCCATGTCTCGCTCCCATAAATCATAACACTTCTCACACATGCAGCATACACCTTTCCCTTCAGCTTCAACGACACCCCTCCTCATCAGCACGCCACTCAGTTCCCGAAACTTCTTCCATGCACATCTCACTCTTGCAACCGTTGCCGAGTCTGATCCACCTTCTCCATTCAGCATGTCTCCGAGGTAGCAAAATGTTTTCACACCTTCCAGCTTCACGCCGTCTCCAAGATCCAACTCAACATTTCCTCCATCTGCAGCTCCCTCTGTGCACACCTTACATTTGAATGTAGCTGCCACACTGGTTAATGACCCTCTCAGACCACTACATTTTTGATGAACCCACTCAGCGCACATTGTACATTGAATGGAGTTCACTCCGACACCCTTCCTGCACACAGCACAGGGCCACTTCCCAGTTCTTTCCACCTCACCACATGCTTTACCACTTGCAATCACCTTCGCCTTTCCGATATTCACCTTCACTCCTTTTGTCTCCATACATTCCTTCCACTTGTTCATCTTTTCCTTCAGTCCATCCATACTTTCCGCAATCAACACCAGATCATCTGCATACAACAACTCCTACGGTAAACCCTCCTTTACGTTCTGAGCCAGCACCTCCATCACAGCTACAAATAGTAGTGGACTTAGTACCGACCCCTGATGCACTCCCACCTTCACCTCAAACTCACCACTGTTCCCGTCCTTCGTCCTTACAGCTGTGCGCGCTCTTTTGTACATTGCCATCACTACTCTGATCAACCATTCCTCCACTCCTAACTTCCTCATTGCCCATGTCAATACTTTGCGTGGAACCCTATCAAATGCTTTCTCCAGATCAACAAACCCAAGAAACAACTTCTTCCTCTTCTCCATGTACTTCTCCTGCAACTGCCTCACAATAAAAAGCGCGTCTGTCGTTCCTCTTCCTGGCATAAATCCAAACTGCATTTCGTCCATCTTCACTTTCTTCCTTATCCTCCTCTCCAACACCCTTTCCAATACCTTCATTCCATGCTCCAATAACTTTATCGCTCGGTACGAGCCACACTCTAGAGGGTCACCTTTCCCCTTGTTTCGAGGGACGAGGGTACTCGGTTCCCAAATCCACTGGAATGCGGCCTTCTTTCACCGCCAGATTACAGATCTCTGTCATTCTCTTCACACCCCAACTTCCTGCTGCCTTCAACATATCTCCCACAACTCCCGTCGGCCCTCCCGCTTTTCTACTCTTCATTGCTTTTATCGCTTCCTCAACTTCCTTCTCAGATATCTTCTCTGCCGGTCCTAAAACTGGGTTACTCTCTATGTTGCCATCCCATTCATTCTCTGTATTCAACAGCATTTCCATATATCTTTTCCATCTTCCTTTAATTCCATCTGGGTCGACAACGATTTGTAACAACTTCATCCTTCAAGCAACTCACCCCCATCACATTACACCTCTCTTTCGCTATCTGCTTTGCAATCCTGAATACTGCTCTCTGACCCTCTTCCGCATCCAAGCGTTCTCCGAACATTTTCCTACATGCCTCCTGCACCTTTGCTACCTCTTTCTTTGCAGTCTTCTTGGCTGCCTTATAACTTTCATGCTCTGCTGTTTCTGCTCCCGTACCCTTCGCCTTCTGCCACTCCTTGAACTTCTTCCTCTTGTCGTCAATCCTCTTTCCAATTTCCTCATCCCACCACCATGTTTCCGAGTGCCTCGGTGGTCCTTTTGTCCATCCACATACCTCACCAACGGCTCCCAACAGACTAGCTTTCATTGACATCCAACCACTTTCAAGCTCAACCACATCATCCTCTACCCTACTCAGCCTCTCTTTTAATGCCTCCCTTACTGTCACCTCTTTCAACCTCCACACCTTCATTCTCGGTTGGTACTTAACCCGCCGAGCTCTCCTCGCACCTTTCACCCTTATGTCGCAGACAACCAAGTGGTGCTGTGAAACAGCCTCCTCCCCCGGGATCACCTTTGTGTCCCGGAGGTGCCCCCTATCTCGCCTACGCACCATCAGGTCGTCAACGGTTGTCGTCGACCCACCTGACGTGTATGTAACAAGCTTATCTCTATGTAACAAGCTTATCATCCGCAACCATGTCTCGGAAATTTATGGACTGATTTTGTTCATACTTGGCACAAAGACAATACATGATGGTATACATATGCACATCATTTTGTTTTGTGATGCGATCAAAGATGGCTGACGGGTGGCCATTTTAGTTGTAAAAAAATACCCGATGTTGAACATGTCCTCAACCATCTCTCGGACATGCATTTATCGATCCTCTTCAAACTTGACACCTAGGTAATTAATTATTGCTTTCATGCGCGCGTTATTTTGTTTTGACATTAGATCCGACATGGCCGAATGGTGGCCACTTTGTTACTTCAATATGTCCCCAACCTTTTCTCGGACATGCATGGACCGAGTTTGTTCAAACTTTGCACAAAGACAATACATGAGTATACATATGCAGATTTTATTTTGGAATCCGACCAAAGATGGCTGTTTGGTGGCCTTTAACTCCATACAGCAAATTTCCTAAAACCACGGGGCTATGACATTTTATGTCTTTTTCTCCTTGTTTATTTTGCAACAAAAAGTCAAGGTTTCATAAAAGCGTCCATTTTCATTTGATCGACTTGAAATTTAAAGAATTTGCATATTGGATCACTGAATTGGTTCATCAATCAAAAGCTATAAGCGACTAGTTTTTTTGTTTTTTTAGGTCAAAAGGTCAAGATCGTCAAAAATAGTCTGTTTTGTCGGGGTGGGGGGCGGGGGGGGGGTGGTATCTGTTTTTGTCTGTTTAGCAAATGGAAGAAGTCTGAAAACAAAGAGGATGCAGACAGGCTTTGCATTTTCAGATGCTTTCTTGTTTAGTTTTGTCTTCTCATTCAGCTTAAAAGAATGTAACTTTAATTTGCTCAATAGCGTGGTTACCTGTCCTCATCCCAGGAACCTTTACCAGAATTTTCATGGAAATGATTCACACAGTTTGAATGATATCCCTAAGTTTGGTTCTTTGTAGGAAATGGTATTGGCTCAGGTGGATCCATGCATTTATTTTGCCAAAGTTAATAACGCAATGCGTCTCCTTTGCCACAGTGAAACGGTGCAATCCCCCAGGAATTTTGATGTGTGTAGTCTTATCAAAGTCCTGAACCTTCCTGCGATGTGAGATTGTATGGTGCCATACACATCTGCTTTGAGATTTAATGCTAAAGCCATTAAGAGCGCACCCATGGACAGTCTGTTTCACCTTTCCCGAGAAGATTATTGCTTCTCATGCATTGGAGCGATTTCTCATCGAGCAAAATGTGCAGCAAAGTTTCACTGAAGATTTCTTCTTCTTTTTTTTTCTTTTTTTTTTTGCATACAAGATCGAGGCTTGTGTCAGAGCTAACATTAATCACAAAAAAACAAACGGACACATAAAAAATATATAATAAAGGGAGTGGGAGACAAGATGGGGAGAGAGGGGGAAACACACAAGTACAACATTTGAGAGCAGGGACATCAGGAGATCTGTGGGAGGGAGAGGGCTTGAGGCGTGGGAAGGGGGGTGGAGGGTGGGAGAGGTATAAAACTCATGGACACTGCTAGGACTTCCAGGAAAGAAGTTGGTATCTCAAAAAAGTGGATCTGGGGTGAATTAACGGGGGTAGAAAAGATCAAGGTTTTGGATGGGGGAAGATAAGAGATGGTGGTGAACAGCTGTTTTGAAGACCTGGAGGGAGGAGTGGGATTGAAGAGACTGAGGGAGTTTGTTCCAGAGGCGGGAGAAAAGAGGAATGAAAGAGTGAAGGTTTGCAGAGAGTCTTGATTTTGGCAGTTTCACCAGAAGAGGGTTGCTGGCAGATCTTGCGTGACCTGTCAAAGTATTTGGGGGACAGCACAGACAGAGCTGGGGGGGGGGGGGGCTAGGCCGGAGAGGAGTCGGTAGAAGACAGAAGGACCACAACCTGCCTGCGGTGAGTGAGTGAAAGGGCCTCGGAGTTTGCTTCATCGCGGGAGATTCCAATGATCCTGAAAGCTTTGGTTTCAACAGCGTGAAGCCGAGCTCGGTGTGAGGCAGGAGCACCAGCCCACAGGGGAGAGCAGTATTCCATTGAGCTGCGGATGAAAGCCTTGTATGTGGTGAGGAGCTCAGGTGTGCCAAGGAAGGACTTCGCACGACGGAGGATGCCCAGTCGGCGACTGGCTTTGGAGGCCAGCTTGGAAATGTGGTTTTCCCAGGAAAGATCATGGCAGATAGTGAGACCCAAGAGCTTGAGTGACAACTTATTGGAGCGGATTGTTGAGAAAGTAGATGGGAAGGTTTTCCAGTCGGTCTTTTCGGAGAGACATAGTGAGAGTGTGAGATTTGTCTGGATTGAAAGACATGTTCCACTTGTTTGACCAGTCAGTGATTTTGTCCAGGTCTGCAGAGAGTGAGGAGGCTGCAGACTGCCGATCTGAGGGATGAGGAATGGAGCAGCAGAGAGTGGTGTCATCAGCAAAGAGATAGAGAGGATTTTCCAGAGAGTCGGAGAGATCATTGATGAAGACCAGAAAAAGCCCAAGGCCCACAACACTGTTTTGGTGAACTCCAGCGTGAACAGGAAGGGAAGATGAGAGAAATCCATTCAGGGCCACACGTTGATTACGACCAGAGAGAAAGTCGCCAAGCCATGCGTGGAGATGTCCATGGATACCATAGAAGGAGAGTTTGGTGAGCAGAGCATGCTGCCAGACCATTTTGAAGGCATGTGATATGTCAAGGGAGACGGCTCTAATTTCCTGTTTGACATTGAGGACCTCCATCCATTGTTGAGACAGCAGAAGCAGCATGTCCAGGGTAGAGTGACCTGGTCTGAAACCAGATTGATCAGAGATTAAGCCATTGCAGAAAAGGAAGGAATTGATATCTGAAGCAATGATGGTTTCCATGACTTTGCTGATAATTGGGAGCAGGCTGATTGGTCTGTAGTTGCAAGGATCTGTTTTTGAACCTTTTTTGTGTATAGCGGTAATGTTGGCTGATTTTCAAGCTGATGGCAGCTTACCTTGAGCAAAAGAGAGGGTGAAGAGAACAGAGAGACAGTGAGAAAGAGCGGAAGAGCAGGATTTTAGGACCCGTGGGCTGATGCCATCTGGTCCAGTTGCAGAACCTGAGTCGAGGATTGACAGAAACTTGTCCACCTTGTCAGGAGAGAAGGACACAAAGCCCAGGAACAGCTGTGTACGACTGGGTACGGTGGGTACAGAGAGAGACGGGTTTGGGACCCAATATTTTGAGGCAAACACAGAGTTGAGGCCTTCAGCTTTTTCACGTGCGGAGTCAGCTGTGTAACTGTTTGAGGTAAGGGAGGTTTTGATTTGACCACGGGTCCTAAAATACCACAGATTTGAGGTAAAACCACAGATTTGATCAGACAGCTCCAGGATTTGGAAGAGGGAGACAGGTTTGAGAGTTCTGTCTTGAGAGTCACGAGATATTGTTTCCTGGCTCTCCTGAGGATGGACACACACTTGTTCCGGGCTTTGTGAAAGGAAATGAGGTTGCCTTCCTTTGGATTTGCCTTCCAGGAGGCGAAGGCAAGATGTTTCAGGGCAACTGCCTCACCACAAGATTGTACCATGGACGGGAGGAAGGGTAGGACAACTGCAGATGAGATGGGATAAATCTGTGCATGAGAGAGAGCAATAATTTACTTTAGTAGAATTCCCAGGATGAGTTGATGTCAGAAGCGGTAGAGATGGGAGACCAGTCCAGATGATTGATGACTGCTTGAAGACCGTGCCAGTTGGCCGGACTTGTCGACGCTGAGGAGGCTCTCTGAGAATGGCCAGAGAGATATCCACTTTATCAAGCATATGGTCAGATGAACCGATTGGAGCAGAAGAAGAGCAGCAGACATTTGCAGGGAAGTTTGTCATAACCAAGTCTAGAAGAAAAGATACTCCGTTGAATGAGAAACGGGTCTGGAAATTGACAGATTGTTTCAGTCCCAGTTGGTCGCAGAAGTCCTTTGCTGAGGTGCCATGGCTGATGAGAGAGGTACGCACACCCAGCCAGCTGGCATGATGACAGTTGAAATCACCACATATGAGGAAGAGAGAGTTGGGATGGGTTGATAGAAGTTGGTCCATATTATCAGACAGCGAGATGTAGATGGAGTCATCACTGTTTGGTGGACGGTACAGAACACATATGAACAAAAGGTGGGAGTGAAGGGGAAGCCGTAGCCAGAGGTACTTCTGGGGGTGAGCTGGAGAGAGGGCAGTGCTGGGAGAGTGAGGAAGAGATTTTTTGATAAAGATAGCAACCCCATCTCCAGGATGAGGCTCAGGTCTATCATACCGGAGGAGGGAGCAACCAGGGAGAGATATTAAGGAATCGGAGACATCTTGAAGGAGGAAAGTTTCTGTTCAGCAGATTATGTCTGGTTTGTCAGAAGCAACATGTATCGAGAGGTCAATCGGGTTTGAGCGACGGCCCTGGATTTTTGAGGTCCATACCGTTAAGGAAAAGGAAGGGGGAGCATCGGATACAGGACAGGGGAGGGGTAGGGTAAGATGAGGAAGAGGAGGAGGAGGTAGGGAGAGCTGTTGATAGTGTCAGCGATTTCAGAAGAGCTAGGAGAAAGGGAAGGATGAGGACAAAATGTGAGGTGTTGTTTTAAGGGGGGGGGGGGCAGAGCGAGGAAGAAGGTTGGAGGAGATGGAGGTGAGAGTTGGAAGGGAGGGGAAGTGTGGAGGACGCTTTGTTGAGGAGGCGTGAGAGGGGAGAATTGGAGAAAATAGGAGGGGTGGGGAGATTTGAAGGGGAGGGGTGATGGTGGAGTTTTGGAGGGGAGGGGTGAGGGTGGAGTTCAGGAGGGGAGGGTGAGGGGGTAGTTTAGGAGGGGAGGGGGAAGTTTAGGAGGGGAGGGGCGAGGGGGGAGTTTAGGAGGGGAGGGGCAAGGGGGGAGATTTGAAAGGGATGGGTGAGGGGGGAGTTTGAATTGTGAACCCAGCAGAGTTTTGCGTGTTGGCTGTTTAAAGTGATAGGACGTCTTCAAGTTTAATCATTGGGAGGAGGAAGGGAAGGCTAGTGACAAGTTAAAATTGTGACATAATATAATGTCCATTTATCATCTATCGAGAAGCTATTGAGGCTTTCAACCAGAATTCCCCCTCACCCTTGTCTTCCCTTCCCCTCTCAAGTTCATTGCTACTTAACTTACTCCCATTTTTTCTGCAGCAAATCTTTTGTGAAAATAGTTTCTCTCACTCCAACCTGACTTGGCGCGTTCTTTCTGATTGATGTCAGGTTTGAATTTCCTGAGGCGTTGCTTCTGGACGAATTTCTTCAAAAAACAGATGCTTCTGAGCCTGCCTCATACATCCTTCACGCTGTGCTGGTGCACAGCGGAGACAACCACGGGGGGCACTACGTGGTTTACCTCAACCCTTGTGGTGATGGAAAAGTATGGTTTTTCCAACTTTTTTTTTTTTTTCCCCTCGTCACTTTTTTTTTTTTTTTTTTTTTCTTTTTTTTTTGTATACAAGATCGAGGCTCGTGAAAGAGCGAACATTAATCACACAGAAAGACAAACAGACACATAAAACAAATAACATCGGGAGCGGTAGACAAGATGGGAAGAGAGGGGGAAGGACACAAACACAACATTTGAGAGCAGGGACCGAGAGACATGGAGACATCGAGAGATCTGTGGGAGGGAGAGGGCTTTCGGGGGGAGGCATGTGAAGGGGAGGGTGGGAGAGGTATAAACATATGGACACTGCCAGGATTTCCAGGAAATAAGTTGGAATTTCAAACAAGGTGGATCTGGGGTGAATTAGTGGGGGTAGAAAAGATCAAGGTTATGGATGGGGGAAGATAAGAGATGGTGGTGAACAGCTGTTTTAAAGACCTGGAGGGAGGAGAGGGATTGAAGGGAGTGTGGGAGTTTGTTCCACAGGCGGGAGAAAAGAGGAATGAAAGAGTGAAGGTGAGCAGAGAGCCGAGATTTCGGCAGTTTAACCATCAGAGGGTTGCTGGCAGATCTTGTGCGACCTGTAGGAATATTTGGGGGACAGAGCACAGAGAGAGCTGGGGGAGCAAGGCCGGAGAGGAGTCGGTAGAAGACTTTTCAGTTTCCTATGCCTCCATCTTCACACTTTCTCTTCAATAACACAGTTTTGTTATAATCCTATTTAGGGTTAAAATACCTTGCAAATATCATCTTTGGTCCTATGTTTCTCCAAACGAAAAACTCACATTGAGTGCAACGATGTTATAAAGGTGTTTTGGAATGTAGCAATGTCTGCTTCCTTATACAGTTCCCCATGTGCCCTGCAGTGGTGCAAGTTTGATGATGATGTGGTGTCTCGATGCACAAATAAAGAGGCCATCGAGCACAACTTTGGTGGCTTGGATGATGATTTCTCCGTGCGGCATTGCACCAACGCCTATATGCTCGTCTACATAAATGAGAACACACTCGGTGAGTTCTCGGCTGCATCTGGTGCTTCATCTCCCTCACGTGCAAGTTGACCTGATGGAGTGTCTTCTGTGTGTGATCGAAAGCAGAGTCAATGTCGCTGGGCTTTTTGTTACTTTCGCAATTAGTTATTCCATCACAGCACCTGATAACTAATAACAATTGGAAAAAATAACCCAACATACTGACCCCAATGTTTTTCGTTCCTAAATCGGAATATAATATTTCTTCATTGTATGGAATAATGGCTATGTAAGTTTATACAGGGTATCCATAAAATCCTTGTTCAACTTTGAACTTTTATTACTTTTGATGCATACACAATAGAAACAAACCATAAATGGTGCATGAAAACATAATTCATAAAGTTAATCAATGCTGTTCAAGTTCAAATTTTTGGCCTTCAACATAACCTCCATCCTTCGTAATACATCGTTCAATCCGATTTCCCAACTTGTTGAAAACATTCTCCAGTTACTGCCGAGTAATTGCATAAATTGCACTTGTGATTGGAGCCCTAATTTCATCCAAGGAACGTGGTTTTGATGAGTAAACAGTTTTACATTGCCCCATAAAATTTAGTCCAATGGGGATAGTTCAGGCGAACGACGTAAGCAAGCAATTGGTTCACCTCTAGCGATCCACTTGTCTGGGAAGAAATCGTTTGAGAACTTTCGCCCATTTGAAACATATTGGCAGAGAGCCTAGTCTTGCTGGTACAATGTTGTATGTGAAGCACTTGATCATCGTAGTTCGGGCAGCAAATGTGGTAATTGTGATGTTTGACTTTACCACTGATGTAAATGTTGCCTCCTCAGAAAATGTCAACTTGGCAAGAAACGCAGGGGAATTTTTTATTTTTTTGTATACAAAGTCGAGGCTCGTTCCATGTAAGAGCTAACACATACAACACAAAAGCATAAACATAAACAGAAGCACACATGAAACATAATAAAGGGAGCGGGAGACAAGAGGGTGGAGAGTGAGATGGAAGCACAACAACAGTGGCGAACAGGGACATCGGGAGATCTGTGGAATAGAGAGAGGGCGGGGTACACGGTATACCTCATTATTATGCACTGCACTTGTGATCCCCATATTTACAAAGTGAAAACATGTTTTTAGAAATTTTTACTTTGCAAATCTCCATGATGCAAAGACGAACATATTGGATTTCGGTATTTAAGGTCATAGAAGGTAAAAATGGGACACTTGAGAACAGCTGAAGGGATTTATTACCACCGCCACCAAAGGTGGATGGAGGTTATGTTTTCACCCCTGTCTGTCTGTCTTTCTGTTTGTGAACAAGATATCTTAAAAGGTTGTGGACAGATTCAGACGAAATTTGGCAGAGAGGTAGCGTATGTGACAAGGACGAAATGATTAGATTTTGGTGAAGATCCAGCTACTAGGATCCGGCTACTAGAATTTTAAAAGTAATTCTTCACCATTGGGAGATGGGGCTAAAAACGATACATCGCAGGATATCTCAAAAAGTTGTGGAAAGATTTGGACAAAACTTGGTGGAGAGGTTGTGTGTGTGACAAGGACTAATCGATTCGATTTTGGTGAAAACCTGAATATTAATTCGGATATGAGGATTATTTAATTTTTTATGTGATTCTTCACAATTGAGAGATGGGGCTAAAACCAACATTTAGCAGGATATCTCAAAAAGTTATAGATGGATTTGGACGGAACTTGGTGGACAAGGAAGAATCAATTCTATTTTGGTGAAGTTCTGGATCCGGATCCAGCTCGTAGAATTTTAAAATTGATTCTTCACCGTTGGGAGATTGGGCCAAAAACGATATATTGCAGGATATCTCAAAACTTTTTGGACGGATGATTTTGATTGAATGTGATTCTGTATCATGATTTTCTGGTCTACTCTAGGATACAAAACGTAAACTGTTCACCTAGCGGATGTTCACTCTCTACCGAGTGCCGTTCTAGTTAAACATGGTATGTGTATGTATAATGATATAATAATGTGGGCGGAGGCATATCGGTCGAAGTTGCGACGTCAGAGTGCCGTTCTCGTTTAAAAGGTGGTAGATGAGGTAGGTTGGCTAACCTACAACAAATTACACCGATGGACTGGAGATTGAGAAATGCAGTTGTTAAGGGTGACAATGGAGAGACATCTCCACTGTTTTATTAAAGAAAATTTGACTGATAAAATTCTTATCCTGCTGGGACGTTGCATTTACAAAAGAGATATTGTAAAAAGACAACAAACCACTATGTTTAACCAGGTACATAGCAACTCTTCAATGTCTCAAATGTTAAATATAGTATGCATCCTGTGCTGCTTGACGTTGTCCTATATGCAGGAATACAAACTTTGCACGTATCCCCACCATCACTCACAGATTACGTGTTGCACTCCACCTTGGATTCAGACATCCCTCCACAGCTGATTGAGCGGTTACAGGAAGAAAAGAGAATCGAGGCACAAAAGCGCAAGGAGCGGCAGGAGGCTCACCTGTACATGCAAGTGCAGGTAAGCTGTGGCCATGCATTTCTTTTTCCTTTACAGGGGCAAGATTTATTGAATGAAGAGCAAGGTTTATCTGGCCGTGGGACAAACGTCATTGCAATAAATGTTCAGGGAAGAGTGGGGGGACTGCAACCAGCAAGTAAGATGGTTCAGTTGATGGGGCTAATAAAGGTCATGGGTCAGAATTGGCGATGAAATTAGTTGCGGTGCACTGCTTGATTGAATTGAAGTCTTGGAGGGAAGAGTGAGACAGAAGAGCCTCTGGAAGTTAGAGAAGCGAGGAATAAGAATTAAGGTGTGCAGTCAGCTTGGATTTTGGAAGTTTAACCATAGGGGTTTGCTGGAAGAATGCGTGCATCCTGGAGTTGCCGGGGCCAGTCAGAGGTCTGATAGAGCAGAGGGAGAAATATTGGCAGATTATTTAATAGCAGACACCAACCAATCTGCAATGTGAAAGCAACAGACAATGTGCTTTGGCCTCATCACCGGAGATTCCAATAATGTTGAGAGCGCTTACATTCTGCAGAATCTAGGAGAGACAGATGTGATGCAAGAGGACAGTAGCAGAGAGCAGAACACCATTGAGCTCCTGACGAGCTTCAAAAAAAAGTGTGGTTATGTTGAAAAAAAAATAAAAGTTGTTGCTTGCTCATTTTCCTTTCCAGATTAGGTTAAGTTATTTTCATTGCTGGCGAATGATTTTTGAACCCAAACTTTATGCTTGATGGAATCAAACTTTGCAGGTGTAGTGGATCATTACCATCTGAGCATTTATGCTTCGCGGTAAGCAGGTTTAACCAGCACTTAATTTGGAATTTGATGATGTCGAGTCTCCTCCGGCAATGATGGCGTGTTTGCCATCATATTGCCTTTCTATGGCTGGTATAGACAGGGGGTCGCCACTCCTCTCCGTCCCTCTGTTGGCCATTGGGGAATTCACCCTCTTCCGCCTGTGCTGTTGCAGTCGACTAGACTCTCATCCACCAGATGTGCAGAGCCATCTGCCATTTAAACCGCAGAGCTGCGGACCGTAACCCTGGTAAGGGAGGCTGACAGGTAAGGGAGGCTGTGTGTAAAGTAACCTTGCCCACAGGTGACCTGGGGTTATGCAACGCAGGGGCATCCATCTCCCTGAGGCATCAGAAGACACCCCCAAATTTGGAATTTAATTACTCGGAAAATTAGGAAAATTACTCAGAATTGCAAATATATGCAATTACAAATATCGTCGAAAGCACCCGGCGTTGCCGGGGTTCTTTTTGAATGAATTTACTACTATAATTCAGCTTTTACTTGTGGCGGTAGAAGATTGACTACGATAATTGAGCTTTTACTCACGGCCGTAGAAGATTGACTGCTATAATTCAGCTCAGCTTTTAATTGCGAAATGGGCCCAGCCCGGCCGAGGCAGCTTTGACCGGCCTCACCACCGAGCCTATAACCTTCCCGGGGCCCGTCCCGACATTTTTGGTTCTTTTTGAATGAATTTACTAGGATAATTCAGCTTTTACTCGCGGCCGTAGAAGATTGACTACTATAATTCAGCTCAGCTTTTAATTGCGAAATGGGCCCAGCCCGGCCGAGGCGTCCTCGACCGGCCTCGCCACCTAGCCTAAAACCTTCCCGGGGCCCGGCCCGACATTTTTGTGTTAGAGGTTTCCTCCTATCTTTCACCGTTTAGGAGATTAGCGCATGCAGACAAACAAACAAACAAACAAATGAAAAATCGGTCAGAGACCGAGGACTTGCCGGAATGTACTTTTTTATCTGCCATGTTGGACAAATATGGCGGCCGAACCACGTGTCTGATGACTTCATCATTATTTGTTTTCTAAACTAATTTATTCCTCCATTATGCTCAAGAAATTTTATCCTGATCGGATGAAGTTTTGTACTTGTCGAATTATGACGTCATATTGGAGGCACCTATGACATCATCATTAACATATTTTATTCCCCATGGAGAGTTCTTTCCATGAGCCATGTCTCAATTTTTTCTATTCAGCACTTTCAGAGATATAGAGGTGCAAAGTTTTCCAGTTTTTCGGTTTTTCCAAGATGGCGGCAGAGCCACGTGACCAATGACGTCATAATTATTTTTTTCTCCACCGGTTTATGCCGACATGGCACTCAAGAAATTGCATCTTGATTGGATGAAGTTTTGTACTTGTCGAATTATCAAATTATGACGTCATAATGGCGGCCTTGGGCCGAGCGAGTTACAAATTGGGCACAGTCTATTCCAGGGCAAGACAAATATGTGTGTAAAGTTTGGCGATTCTATGTGCAACGGTGTAGACGTAGTGCTGCGCACAGACAGACAGACAAACAGATGAAAAATCGGTCAGAGACCGAGGACTTGCCGGAATTTACTTTTTTATCGGCCATTTAGGACAAATATGGCGGCCGAACCACGTGACCGATGGCATCATCGTTAACATATTTTATTCCACATGGAGAGTTCTTTACAATGAGCCATGTCTCAATTTTTTCTATTCAGCACTTTTGGAGATATGGAGGTGCAAAGGTTTTTGGTTTTTCCAAGATGGCGGCTGAACCACGTGACTGATGACGTCATCATTAACATATCTTATTCCCCATGGAGAGTTCTTTACAATGAGCCATGTCTCAATTCTTTCTATTCAGCACTTTCGGAGATATGGACGTGCAAAGTTTTTCGGTTTTTCCAAGATGGCGGCCGAACCACGTGACTGATGATGTCATCATTAACATATTTTATTCCCCATGGAGAGTTCTTTACAAAGAGCCATGTCTCAATGTTTTCTTTTCAGCACTTTCGGAGATATAGAGGTGCAAAGTTTTTCGGTTTTTCCAAGATGGCGGCCGAACCACGTGACCGATGACGTCATCAATTGGGCACAGTCTATTCCAGGGCAAGACAAATACGTGTGCAAAAGTTTCGCGATTCTACATGCAACGGTGTAGACGTAGTGCTACAGACTGACAAACCAACCGATTAACATACTTGCCGGAATCTTTTCCGGCAAGTAACAAACCAACCGATCAACATACTTGCCGGAATCTTTTCCGACAAGTAACAAACAAACAAACAAAAACTTTCTTTTATATATGTAGAAGATATATATTCTGCTAAAGTTACCACATTTCTGCCATTTGATGGGTTTTCACTAATTTATCTCAAATTTGGTTCATCTCGAGAGGAATGTAAATTTGAAACGAATTAATTAGGATGAAGGAGAAAGGGGGCTTTAATCGTTGCTGAGTTGTATCACCTGACTTATCCACTCTTCTTGGTTGTATGGTGAATATCAAAGTCATAACTTTTACCAAGATCTTGATATTTCTTCAAGAAGAAAATTTCCACAGAGCAATATAGTAAGTCCCCGGTTTACATCGGGGCTGCGTTCCTGAAATAAAAGTGCGACAGCTGTTGAAATGCCGGAAATCAAAGCAATTTTTCTCCTAAGAGTTAATGGAATAAGCAGGTGATTTATTTCTGGCATTGCAACTTCACATAATATATTTCACTTTTACCTGTGATATATATATTTTTTTATTAATTAATGGCAGTTATATTCAAGTACACATCGGTAAAAATAAATAAAAACTGTTACCAGACATCTATACTAATAAAAGACACAAGCGTTACGCCTTGGTCCCCCGTCGGTGAAGTGATGCGAGTTGACAAAGTGGAAGACGCCAGGCGGCCATCTTGGATTTTGACGTGGCGACCTAATTTTCAATAGGGTTCTTCCATATGCCTAGTTACACCCACACACCAAATTAGAATTCGGTCCTTCGCTTACTTTTATAAAGATATTGCAGTGCACGTACGCATGCACGCACGGACGCACACACAGACGGAGGGGAAAACCATAGTCCCCCTTTCGCTCCGCGGTGCGACGGGGGACAATAATAATAGCCATAATATAATAACAGACGTGTGTTTGTGTGTGTGTTTTATGTGTGTGTGTGTGTGTGTGTGTGTGTGTTTTATGTGTGTGTGTGTGTGTGTGTGTGTTTTTGTGTGTGTGTTTTTGTGTGTGTGTTTTTGTGTGTGTGTTTTTGTGTGTGTGTGTGTTTTTGTGTGTGTGTGTGTTTGTGTGTGTGTGTGTGTGTTTTTGTGTGTGTGTGTTTGTTTGTTTGTTTGTTTTTTTTTTGTATACAAGATCGAGGCTCGTGAAAGAGCGAACATTAATCACACAGAAAGACAAACCGACACATAAAACATATAACATCGGGAGCGGTAGACAAGATGGGGAGAGAGGGGGAAGGACACAAACACAACATTTGAGAGCAGGGACCGAGAGACATGGAGACATCGAGAGATCTGAGAGAGGGCGAGGGCTTTGGGGGGGGGGCATGGGAAGGGGGCGGTGGGAGAGGTATAAAACATATGGACACTGCCAGGACTTCCAGGAAAGAAGTTGGAATTTCAAACAAGGTGGATCTGGGGTGAATTAGCGGGGGTAGAAAAGATCAAGGTTTTGGATGGGGGAAGATAAGAGATGGTGGTGAACAGCTGTTTTAAAGACCTGGAGGGAGGAGTGGGATTGAAGGGAGTGAGGGAGTTTGTTCCAGAGGCGGGAGAAAAGAGGAATGAAAGAGTGAAGGTGAGCAGAGAGCCGAGATTTCGGCAGTTTAACCATCAGAGGGTTGCTGGCAGATCTTGTGCGACCTGTAGGAATATTTGGGGGACAGAGCACAGAGAGAGCTGGGGGTGCAAGGCCGGAGAGGAGTCGGTAGAAGACAGAAAGACCACCTACCTGCCTGCGGTGAGTGAGTGAAAGGCCCTCAGAGATAGCTTCATCGCGGGAGATTCCAATAATTCTGAAAGCTTTGGTTTCAACAGCGTGAAGCCGAGCTAGGTGTGAGGCAGGAGCACTGGCCCATAGGGGAGAACAGTATTCCATTGAGCTGCGGATGAAAGCCTTGTATGTGGTGAGGAGCTCAGGTGTGCCGAGGAAGGACTTCGCACGACGGAGGATGCCCAGTCGGCGACTGGCTTTGGAGGCCAGCTTCGAAATGTGGTTTTCCCAAGAAAGATCATGGCAGATAGTGAGACCCAAAATCTTGAGCGACAGAACTTCTTGGAGAGGATTGTTGAGAAAGTAGATGGGAGGGTTGTCCAGTCGATCTTTTCAGAGAGACATAGTAAGAGTGTGAGATTTGTCAGGATTGAAAGACATGTTCCACTTGTTTGACCAGTCTGTGATTTTGTCCAGGTCTTCAGAGAGTGAGGAGGCAGCAGACTGCCGATCTGAGGGAAGAGGAATGGAGCGGCAGAGAGTGGAGTCATCAGCAAAGAGATAGAGAGGATTTTCGAGAGAGTCAGAGAGATCATTGATGAAGACCAGAAAAAGCACGGGGCCCAGAACACTGCCTTGGGGAACTCCAGCCTGAACAGGAAGAGGAGATGAGAGAAACCCATTCAGGGCCACACGTTGACGACGACTAGAGAGGAAGTCCGCCAGCCATGCATGGAGATTTCCATGGATACCAAAGGAGGAGAGTTTGGTGAGCAGAGCGGGGTGCCAGACCGTGTCGAAGGCACGTGATATGTCGAGGGAGACAGCTCTAATTTCCTGTTTGGCATTGAGGACCTCCATCCATTGTTGAGACAGCAGAAGCAGCATGTCCAGAGTAGAGTGACCTGGTCTGAAACCAAATTGATGATCAGAGATCAAGCCATTGGAGAAGAGGAAAGATTTCATATCCGAAGCAATGATGGATTCCATGACTTTGCTGATAATTGGGAGAAGGCTGATTGGTCTGTAGTTGCTAGGATCTGTTTTTGCACCTTTTTTGTGCAAAGCGGTGATGTTGGCTGATTTCCAAGCAGATGGCAGTTGACCTTGAGCAAAAGAGAGGGTGAAGAGAACAGAGAGAGGGTGAGATAGAGCAGCAGAGCAGGATTTTAGGACCCGTGGGCTGATGCCGTCGGGTCCAGTTGTAGAATCAGAGTCGAGGGTTGACAGAAACTTTTCCACCTTGTCAGGAGGAAAGGACACGGAGTCCAGGAGCAGCAGGGTACGACTGGGTATGGTGGGTACAGAGAGGGATGGGTTTGGGACACAAGATTTAGAGGCAAACACAGAGTTGAGGCATTCAGCTTTTTCACGTGCGGAGTCAGCTGTGTAGCCGTTTGAGGTAAGGGAGGGGATGGAGGGGGAACAAACACCAGAAACGGATTTGACCAGACGCCACCAGGATTTGGAAGAGGGAGACAGATAAGAGAGTTCGGTCTTGAGAACGGAGAGATATTGTTTCCTGGCTCTCCTGAGGGTGGACACACACTTGTTTCGGGCTTTGTGAAAGGAAATGAGGTTTCCTTCCGTTGGATTTGCTTTCCAGGAGACGAAGGCAAGTTGTTTCTGGGCAACAGCCTCACCACAAGATTCCGTGTACCATGGACGGGAGGAAGGGTATGACAACTGAAGACGAGATGGGATAAATCTGTGCATGAGAGAGAGCAATTTACTTTGGAAGAATTCCCAGGATGAGTTGATGTCAGAGGTGGTAGAGATGGGAGACCAGTCCAGATGATTGATGGCTGCTTGAAGACCGTGCCAGTTGGCCTGAGTGAAATGCCAGACTCGTCGACGCTGAGCAGGCTCCCTGAGGATGGTCAGAGAGATGTCCACTTTAACAAGGACATGATCAGATGATCCGATCGGAGCAGAAGAAGAGCAACAGACATTTTCAGGGAAGTTAGTCATAACCAAGTCCAGAAGAGAAGATGTTCCGTTGACTGAGATCCGGGTCGGGAAATTGACAGATTGTGTCAGTCCCAGTGAGTCGCAGAAGTCCTTTGCTGAAGAGCCATGGCTGGTGAGAGAGGTACCCACACCCAGCCAACTGGCATGGTGACAATTGAAATCACCACATATGAGGAAGAGAGAGTTGGGATGAGTAGATAGAAGTTGGTCCATATCATCAGACAGCGAGATGTAGATGGAGTCATCACTGTTTGGTGGACGGTACAACACACATATGAACAAGAGGTGGGAGCGAAGGGGAAGCCGTAGCCAGAGGTATTCCTGGGGGTGAGGTGGAGAGAGTGCAGTGCAGGGCGAGTGAGGAAGAGAGTTTTTGATAAAGATAGCAACCCCGCCTCCAGGACGAGGCTCAGGTCTATCATACCGGAGGAGGGAGTAGCCCGGGAGAGATACTATGGAATCAGAGACATCATAAAGGAGGAAAGTTTCTGTTAAGCAGATCACGTCTGGTTTGACAGAAGCAACCTGTATGGAGAGATCAGTTAAGTTTGAACGAAGGCCCCGGATGTTTGAGGTCCATACCGTTAATGAAGAGGAAGGGGGAGCATCAGATACAGAACAGGGGGGAGGAGGGGTAGGGTAAGATGTGGAAGAGGTGGAAGAGATAGGGAGAGCTGTTGAAGGTGTGTCAGAGATTTCAGAATAGCTCGGAGAAAGGGAAGGATGGGGCGGACAAAAGGTTTGATGGTGATTGGGTGAGCCACAATGAGGTGTTATTTGAGGAGGGGGAAGAGCGAGGCAGAAGGTTGGGGGAGATGGAGGTGAGAGTTTGAAGGGGGAAGAAGCGGGGAGGACGCTTTGAGGAGGGGGAGTGAGAGGGGGGAAATTGAGAAGCAATGAGGGTGGGGAGATTTGAAGGGGAGGGGTGAGGGGGGAGTTTGGGAGGGAAGGGACAAGGGGAGGGATTTGAAAGGGATGGGATATGGGGGAGATTTGGAGGGGAGGGGTGAGGCAGGAGTCTAGGAGGGGAGGGGCGAGGGGGCGTCTTGGTGGGGAGGGGTGAGGGGGTAGTTTAGGAGGGAGGGGGCAAGGGGGGAGATTTGAAAGGGATGGGTGATGGGGAAGATTTGGAGGGGAGGGGTGATGGGGAAGATTTGGAGGGGAGGGGTTATGGGGAAGATTTGGAGTGGAGGGGTGAGATTGGATTTTTGAAAGTGTACGATTTATGGGAAACGAACATTTATTGCAAAATGAGTTTCTTGTGACCTTCGAGTTAAAAATACGTTTAAGGACGCTGGATGGAGGATGGAGTGCAGGAGAGTTTAGGGAATGTAGAAAAAAGGCACTATAGGAGATGGATATTTTTTTTGGGATGAATTGATTTGGTGAGCAAGTCGAAAGCAGCCTTTTAAAGAAGAAGAAGAAAAAGGTGTTATAAAATATGACGGAATACATAACTTGAGGGGAAAGTGTAAACATTGAAGGTTAATGAGTGAAAACTATCTGGGGAAATGGGGGAGAAACACGTGGTCGAAGAACGAACGAACGAATAAGAATGAATAAACGAATGAGAACAGAGAAGGAAATGTTTTTTTTTTTGTTTTTTGTTTTTTGTTTTTTTTTGAGTTGAGATTTACACAAGGAAGTAGGCTATGGGTGAAAAGACTGGGAATACAGAGAACGAAAGTTATTGGATCACAAACGACGGACCGCTGAGAGAAAAACAAAGCCTCAAGGTTGTACAGTGCACACTGTACAAGGCCTCAAGACACGACACGGCAAACAGACGATCAATTTATGAAAGATAAACACCGAGAAACAACCAAAGTTGCACACAATAACTTCACACACCGAAAGATAAATACAGTTTCGACAAAATACAATTGTGAACAGACTTAACTTCGAAAAACGTGGAGACCGTGTGGAGCTTCGAAAATCCCTCCCACCGTCTCCGAGATCTCGCGAGATCTCGTGTTTTTTGTTTGTGTGTGTGTTTGTGTTTTGTTTTTTTGTTGTTGGTTGGTATCTCCACAATAACATTGCCTCTGTATGACGGATACAGTTTGTGTCTATTTTTAGGTATTAAATAGGTGGGGATTCACATGTTGGATATACAGAACATTTTCGACCATTTGAGGCAGAAGCATTCCCGACTCGACAAGGCGGTTCTGAGATTTTTAAAAGAGAGCAGGAAATCCATACAGTGTTATAGATTACATATAGGCTCCTTCGCTCACCCCAGTTATGTCTGGGCACGTTGCATATATAGAGCCTTGCGGCTCTGAAAATGCCATAACACCTTCAAAACAAACTTCTGTATTTAAAAAGAAGAAGAAGATCCCTCTTTCTCTTATATTCAGTGAAGCAATTGGTTCACCATTTCGTTGAAGTGCTTGCCTGAATGCTAAAGCCACTTGCCAAGCACTCTGCAAGCTTCGATCTCGAAAAGCTTATATGGCGATACCGTGTTTGGTTCTCTGTAGGGACATCTCTGGAGTTAAGAAGGCAAAATAAATTGGAGGATTAGAATTGGTAAAGTAATGGGACAAGTGATGTATGGGTTTAGAGAGAATTGATAAATGTCAGGAGAGAAGGACACAGAGTCCAGGAGCAGCTGGGTACGACTGGGTAAGGTGGGTGCAGAGAGCAATGGGTTAGGGACACAAGATTTGGAGGCGAACACAGAGTTGAGGCATTCAGCTTTTTCAGGTGCCGTTTGAGGTAGGGGAGGGGATGGAGGGGGAACAAACACCAGAAACAGATTTGACCAGATGCCACCAGGATTTGGAGGATGGAGACAGGTTTGAGAGTTCAGTCTTCAGTGTGTCTGCTTGCCTTATATACCACAGGATTTCTATCAAATAACTTGATTATGATCAAACAATGTATGTAGAAAAAAAAAAACATTGAAAAAAAAATCACCAATGGGGTGGGGTAGAAGGGTGTTGTTGGGGTTTAGACCCACCGATTCATTCTGGTCTTCCCTTATCTTCTTTGAGATTACCTTTTTATATAAACCTGTAAGTCGAACCTTGTTTTCATTTCTGGTCTTTGCTGCTGTATCTAGTTTTCTCAGTACGTCAGCATAGTGTTCATCTATTTTCTTTTTTCATGCTCCCATTGTCAGAATGTACATTTCACAATCCTCTTCCACAGAAAAGGAACCTGTATGAGTATACGACAGCCCAAAATTTTATTTTATTACATGCCGCTTGAATTTATCGCTTTTTTCTGTATCACACCCCTCTCTTTCAGATAGTTACAGAGGACCAGTTCTGTGGGCACCAGGGGAATGATATGTATGATGAAGAGAAGGTGAAATATGCTGTTTTCAAGGTCCTCAAGAACTGTACGCTTTATGAGTTCATGCAGACGCTGTCACAAACCATGGTAAATGACAATTAATTACTTTTATGTGTACAAATCCAGGTTCATGGAATAAAAATGTAAGAGGCATTGGGAAGTAATACATTGACAGTGGAGATGTAGGGTAACACATGGACCTAACAAGGTGATTAAATCCAGGAGGAGGAACCAGGAAGGAAACCTCGTAGCCTGCAAGGTAAACCGCAGTGTGATGGAAAGAGGGAAAGCATCAACACCTGAGGCTGACATATGCATGATAACGCTGTCGAGACTCGCACGTGAAATGTATAAAAAGCACAGAATTGACGCATGAGGATACACGGGAACGGATTTGCGGTTGATGACACGCTGCAGTTGACACGGGAAGAAATCAACAACAGTTGGAAGAGACGAATCCAGAACTATCCTTGTGGCTTTTGGAGGTCATCTCTCTGAGCAGAAATAATTTCATTCATGGGTGGAGGAAGCCGGGACCGGAAAGCGATCTTGATACATTTACATGTCGGGTGTTTTTATTTGAATGAAAACTGTGTATCCTGTGGGGTTAGTAATCGGGAAAGGGTTTTCCTGTTGTTTAAGTCATTTTTTCTGTTCACTACCATCTCTTATCTTCCCCCATCCAAAACCTTGATCTTTTCTACCCCCGCTAATTTCACCCCAAATCCACTTTTTTGAAATACCAACTTCTTTCCTGGAAGTCCTTGGTGTACTGTGTTTATACTTCTCCCACCCACCCACCCCCCCCCTCCCCTTCCCACGCCTCCTCCCCCCAAGCCCTCTCCCTTCCACACATCTCCCTGCTCTCAAATGTTGTGTTTGTGTGCTTCCCCTTCTCTCCCCATCTTGTCTTCCGCTCCCTCTTTTTATATATTTTGTTTGTCTGGTTGATTTGTTTGTGAAGTAAATGTTAGCTCTTTCACGAGCCTCGATTCAGTATTCAAAAAAAAAAAAAATTGCATTGATCCTCACGCCTTGCTCTTTCCCAGGGTTATGCCCCTGACCAAATGCGCCTGTGGCCGATGCAAGCTCGTCGCAACGGCACCCGAAGGCCTGCCATGCTCGATTATGAGATGGAGAATGGCAGACATGTAAGCATGAGGTTCCACCTGAAACAAGCCTTTGTGGTTTGATAAATTACAATGGTTTGTTGTGACGTTTTGCTGGGGAGAAGTTGCAGGAATTTTCTACAACGATGTGCATTGGGTGTGGTACACACGTAATTACAAAGATAGTACTTAAGTTGGTTTTGCAACTTGTGGCATCTTACGATAATTCACCAAATGTCCGTCCGTCCGTTTGAAGGTATCGCAAAATCGGCTCAACCGATCGCAACGATATTTTGGGTGGGTATTCCTGGGACCCCTGGGAGTAAAATAGGCTATATTGTTTTTCCAAATTTTCCAGTTTTTCCAAACACGATGGAATAATATTTACCAATATGAACAGTGATGTGGCTTTTGTTGAAATTCTACAAATACTGTTTATTCTACTTACCAGGAGAGAGTGGATCGACTCCTGATGAACTCTTCCTATATAAATGTGCGGCTCCGAAGTAACATGGCAGCGTATGCAAAGCGACTGAGAAACAGGTGTAGCGGCCGCTTCCGTGTTACAGATTCGGCGCACACTCTTCACATATAAACGTGCGACTGAGAAAGATGTGCAGTGGCCGCTTCCGTTTTGCAGAATTCAATCTTTTTTCAAAATGGGCGCCATGTACTGTTTAGATTTTGATGATTTGCATGTGATATGATTCAACAGATGTTTATATGAATCGTTTAAAATAAAAAAGCCTTCAATTTCTGATATTTTGCCTTTTCATTTGGGCTTCCCAATTGAAGCCCCACCCATAGGGTGGGTACTGTTGCTAGTAAACTAAAATACATAAGTTATAAGGACAACACTTTTTTATGGCCTCAACATCAGCTCCTTTTCACCCCTCAGCCCAATGGGCTAAGGGGTATTGTCATCCGGGCGTCCGTCAACTTTTGGTTTCCGTCAATTTCAAGGAGAACGGCTTGTCTGATTAAATCCATTTTTGCAGTGTGTGTTGGGGTTGAGTAGAGGAAGGTTCCTTTCGAAAATGGGCGTGCTGCGATTTTCAATATGGCCGCCACGGCTGCCATCCGAGCTTCCGTCAACTTTTGGTTTCCGTCAATTTCGAGCAGAATGGCTTGTCCGATTAAATCCATTTTTGCAGTAAGTGTTGGGATTGAGTCGAGGAAGGTGCCTTTCTAAAATGGGCGCGCTGCGATTTTCAATATGGCCGCCACGGCAGCCATCTTGAAATTGGTTTCCGTCAATTTCGAGCAGAATGACTTGTCCAATTAAATCCATTATTGCAGTGCGTGTTGGGGTTGAGTAGAGGAAGGTTCATGGGCGCGAAATGGGTTAATGGTTCATGGGCGAAAATTTCATTACTTGCAGTTCCTACTCGGTATACAACTTCGCTTCAAATAACAAATTGTCATCAATGCTTCCTTTCACCATGCATGGGCTGAGGGGTTACGCCCGCTTTGCGGTGCTATTTATTAGTTGATGTACAGTCTTCCAGCATTCAACTTTGCCGAGCCTCGGAAGAATGGGAATTGGAACAGTAAACTTAGAACAGCTCCTCTCGGGATACCAGGAAAATGTAAAAAGTGTGAGCAGGGGTGTAAACTTGAACGTTTGATTCAGATTTGTAGTTTTACCATTTTTGTATGTTTTTCCTAATTGAAATATGGTCAACAAGACTGCTTCAAACTACAACAAAAGGCATTATAAGGCCATTTTCCCTGCTACAGCGGGGGTTAGCCTTGCGGGCCCCATGACTATCTTCTCCATTTTGCCCTATTTTCTGCATCTCCCCTTGTTAACCCCCTTTCCCGCATTTCTTCTTCCACCATCTTTAGCCAAGTCTTTCTCGGTCTTCCCCATCCTCTACTTCCTTCTACATTCATTTCCATCACTCTTCTCAACCAGTCACTTTCATCCTTCCTCAACACATGACCAAACCATCTCAACCTGTTTCTCTTCACAGCATCCATCACAGGCTCTATTCCCATCATCTTTTGCAATTCATCATTTGTCTTCCTCTTTCTCTCAACGATACTCCGCACATCCACTGAACCATTTGCATTTCCACCCTTTCCAGCCTTCGTTGCTGCTCTACGTTCATTACCCATGTCTCGTTCCCATAAATCATAACACTTCTCACACATGCAGCATACACCTTTCCCTTCAGCTTCAACAACACTCCCCTCCTCGTCAGCACGCCACTCAGTTCCCGAAACTTCTTCCATGCACATCTCATGGAAGAAGTGTGCATGTGGAGTGTGGAGGAGGAGACAGCAGGGTTGAAGGACAAAATGGGGGGATACTTGGATAAACAAGCATTCTGAGTATTGCGCTGCAATACATGGGCCATACCAAAGTTCAAAGTGCCATCACGTTGTCAAAAATGATCGAATATGCAAATTTATGCACGGTTGATGCTGGTTTTCAAACTTGATCTGAGGTATGCTGAGACACGTGTGTCACGTCTCGCCTTGTTGATAAGCCCGCAAGGTCGCTCCGTGCAGCGGCCTGCACGTATTGCACTGTGGGAATTATATACATTATTACCAACTCACGGTCTGAGGTACTGGCGATTCAAGAGTATCCATTTAAAAAAAAAATTTTTTCGTTTCATTAACGATATCTGCCAAACCACGTGCCCTATCGCAAATTCCAAAATGACATTTTAGTAGACTGACATGCTGAACAGATTTGTGAAGTTTCCCCTCGATTGGATCAAAAATGATGGAGGAGCTCGGTTTTAAAGGTTCATGCTTAAAAATGTTATAAGTCTGAAACCATGTGATGCATGATGGCATGCTCGCTGACCTTTTTGTTTGTCATGGGTATGCGATTCTGCCTGCAAAGTTTGGCCTCGATCTGTTCAGCCGTTGCAGAGAAAAAGGGGTTTTCGTGTTTTCACGAAAACAATATGGCGGCCGAACCACGTGACCTGTGACGTCATAATTACCATTAAAATATTCTACAGACCGAGTCCCTCCTACGGTGAAAATTTGATCTCAATCGGTCCAATTATTGCAGAGAAATTGGTTTTTAAAGGAAATTAAAACTTAAAATGGTACTAGAATTATCAGAATTCCCAAAGTTCAAAGTGCCATAACTTTGTCAAAAATGATCGAAACGTCGTGATATATATGTGTACACCGGTAGGGGACTAATAAGGGATATGGGGAACTAGGGGAGGACATGGGATTGACGAGATGGATATAGCCATAAACTCTCAGGAAGGAAAATACTAGAAACTTGGAAAGAGATGGGCTTGGGGAGGGTTAATTTGGGTATGAAGATCATGGTTTTGGATTGGGGCGATTGGAGATTGTCGTGAACAGCTGTCTTGAAGACGTGGAGGGAAGAATGAGATTGAAGATGTGAAATTTGGTTCCACAGGTGTGAAAAAGAGGAACAAATGAGTGGAGGTGATCAGTGGTTCTGGATTTTGGGAGTTTCTCCAGAAGGGGGCTACTGGCAGGGTGTGTGCACCCTCCAGAAACCTGGAGAGACAGATAAGGGAAAGAGCAGGGGGAGGGGGAGGGTCAGGGGAGCCAGCCCAGATGTGAGAGCAGTACTCCATCAAGCTACAGATGGAGGTCGTCTTATAGGTGGACAGGAGTTCAGGTGTGCCAAAGAAGGACTTTGTACGATGGAGGATGCCCTATCGGTGGCTGGATTTTGAGGTCTACTTCGAAGTGCGGTTTGCCCAAGAAAGATCATGGCTGAGAGTGAGCCCCAAAAGTTTGAGTGATTGAACCTCGTCAAGAGGATTGTTCGTTAAGAAAGTCGATAGGAGGGTGTGCCAGACAGTCTTTGTAGAGAGAGATAGTGTAAGATTTTTCAGGATTGAAAGACATGATAATTCCCCACTTCAAGTAAAAGTAAAAACATAATTTTGGGGTGGCCAATCCCACCTTAGGCGAACCTTCCCATGCATACCCCAAGTACAACCACCGATTTTCAACTCGTTGCGTCCAGTGGTTTAGGAGTGCATACAAGTCAAACACAGACATACACACATGCACACCGCATTAAATATAGTAAGTTGTGCCTACTCATCGCATCGCTGACGTGTTTAATCAAAAGACAGCATGTTGCACTTCACAAACATATTTATTGCATGCCTATCTGTGAGTCTCGCTGAGTATGTAGAATGAAATAAAATACATTTTTTAAAGGATATTTTAGAACAGACTATTATTGTTGTTTGTTTGTTCCTTCCGTGGACTTTTAAATGTTTTTCTATTGTTTCGAGAAGTATTACTCCAATAATTGTGTTCCTTCTGTGTCTGTCAAGCTTTACTCTAAATGGTTCCTGCTGTCGAAGAATAATAAAAATCATCGTTGGAACCGCTACATTAAGCTCAAAATCCCACTTCTTCCACTTTCTCTTCCCTCTGAATAACGAGCTTTTAAAACAGACATTTTTATAATTAACCATGCTACAGGATACCCAGGTGCAATAAGACTATGAAGTATTCTTCTCCTTTTTTTCCCAGCATGGCATCACTCTGGAACAGTTTACCTGCATCCTGCTTTCCCCTCTATCCCAACCTACCTCACTTCAAGAAGAATTTCAATAGATTCCTCCTTTCTGTCTAATATCTATACTTTCCTTTTGTGTAGCCCCACCTCGAGTGGCCTTAACAGGTTTTGTGGCGAATGCGTAAAAAAATTTTTTGTTGTTCCAGACACAAATTTTATTGGTGTGCACCCCGTAGATGATCGAACTGAGCGAGAACGAGAACCCCTGGAATATTTTCTTGGAGACTGTGGATACGGATACGGCAGCTGCTGGCGGCACACTCCCTTCCTTCGACAAAGAACGTGTGTGTCTGCAGTCACACTGTTCCACTGCTTTTGTGCTTTGGTTTGCTGTCGCCGAATATTCCTCTTGTCATTTACACAACGTTAAGCATTATTGTCCCCCGTCGCACAGCGGAGCGAAAGGGGGACTATGGTTTTCCCCTCCGTCCGTGCGTCCGTCCGTGCGTGTTTGCGTGCGTGCGTAAGCGAAGGACCGCATTCGAATTTAATGTGTGGGTGCAACCCACGTCAAAATCCAAGATGGCCGCCGCCATGTATGTCTGAACCTTGTGAGATGAATATCTTGAAAAATAAGTGAAGTACCAACTTCTAATTTGGTGTGTGGGTGTATCTCGGCATAAGGAAGAACGCTGTTTAAAATTGGGTCGCCACGTCAAAATCCAAGATGGCCGCCGCCATGTATGTCTGAACATTGTGAGATGAATATCTTGAAAAATAAGCGAAGTACCAACTTCTAATTTGGTGTGTGGGTGTATCTCGGCATCAGGAAGAAGGCTATTGAAAATTGGGTCGCCATGTCAAAATCCAAGATGGCCGCCGCCATGTATGTCTGAACCTTGTGAGCGGAATATCTCTTAAAATAAGCGAAGTACCAACTTCTAATCTGGTGTGTGGGTGTATCTAGGCATAAGGAAGAACGCTATTGAAAATTGGGTCGCCACGTCTAAATCCAAGATGGCCGCCTCCATGCATGTCTGAAACTTGAGCGAAATATCTTATCATAGCATGTTTTCTGCGTCTTCCACTTTGTCAACTCACATCACTTCACTGACGGGGGACCTAGGCGTAACGCTTGTTTAAAATTCCTACAGGCTGAATGATATTGGGCTTGCCTGTTCCTGTTCCACCTGAAACCCTGGCTCATGCTACAGGATGTCCATGCGCAAATATCATATATCCATATGTGTTGTCCATGTTCTATCAATCCTCTTCTAAAGCAAAACTACAATGATGTCTACTAATATCTTTCTCCTGCACATGCTATGAGTATATCTCCAAGTTCCTCTTTGAGCCTTGGTTCACAGCAAGGTGTATGCATGTGCAATTAGTTTTATGTATATGGCAATACAGTCTTGACTCTAGATGTATGCACACTTGCCTCCGAGTTGTCTAGCCTGGGTTTGAATTGCTACACAGCTATAAGCTGTCACCCCGCTGCTTTGCAGGCAAGGTATGACATCAATGTGCATGCTGGCCCTTCAATGTACGACTTTAAACTTCTTGGCCTTAGTTGACGGATCTAAAATATCGCACAGTGGCCTTCATGAAGAGTAGGCAACTTATCTCCAGCACACTAGCTCAATTCCAAATTGCTGCTTGGGCTGTGGGTTCAGAAGGGTTTTTGGGTTCATAAGGTCAAAGGACATGTGCCCTTTGAAAATCGGTTTACAGATCATAATTCAAGTTACCCTATGATGTCCCTCTTCTACTTACCTTCGCTCTCTCGTGCTCTCGCTCTCTCTCTTTCATGTGACATTTAATTATACCCATGCTTTTTGGAAAAACTTTCATCCTTCTGACGATGAGGCACCATGATGATGTTTTAAAATTGAAGTGCCTGACCTCCATTGTGCGTGCAAAGTGAAAAGCTGGATTAAGCAAGTGGTTCACTTTGTTTGTCTGTCAACATATGTCCATCTATGTTTGAGGAACAACTTAATTTAAATTGAATGTTATATTTTGAACACAAATTGGAAAACAAACCTGTAGTTTAGCAGTAATTTTGCTCTGAATTTGCCAAATTGTTCGGCATCTTGTCCCCCGATCACACATGTGCACAGAGGAGTGAGGTAATTGTTTGTCTGGCAGTCAACCAAAATTTTAAATGATTCCAAATAGGAAACTTTGTTTTTAAGAATGCCATAGAGGCAAATAACTAATTAATTGTGTTCAATAAGGTGGTGTAAAAGAGGGTGCATCAATGACTAAACTTTCGGAAAATAATTTGGTTTTCTCTTCTAACTTTAAAACCATTATTTTTTTACCTGCACCACCAAAGGTGGATGGAGGTTAGGTTTTCGCCTCTGTCTGTTTTGGTTGTCTGTCTGTTTGTTTGTGAGCAGGATATCTCAAAAAGTTGTGGATTGATTTTTTAGGAAAATGTGGTGGGCTGTTTGGATGTGTGCCAAGGCCAAAATGATTACATTTTGGTGAAGATCTGAATCCGGATCCAGATATGAGAATTGTTTGAATTTTCTCAGTGATTCTTCACCATTGAGAGATGGAGCCAAAAGCAGTATCTGCCTCCGAGTGTCTCGGAGGATAGCATGATATCTCCAAAAGTTGTGGACGAGTTATGATTAAACTTGGTGGATGAGTTGGGTAGGTGACGATAAGTCGATTAGATTTTGGTTCAGGTCCGGATCCAGATCCTGTCTCATTGAGATACGAAACGTAAACTGTTCAGCATGGTGGAGGTGTGCTCTCTACCAAATGGCGTTCTGGTATTTCAATTGAATTTTACAGTTTAACACTGTGGAACACAAATCACCTTGTTGACATTTCTATAAACCTCCACTTTTGCAGTAATGGGACAAAATATTACATCATTTTGACCAATCAAATTTGTTGCTTGTTTTCTCAGCTTTGGAGAATATCGAGATTCCGCCAAAATTGCGGCACATAGGAAATGTAGATTGTGCTTTGAAATACAAAGCAAGAGTTTAAAAGACCCTTCCCATGTCCTTTTTCTCAAGACCGTGTGTAAGGTGTCCTATGAACTTTCTAGTTGTTTTTGTTTCAGCTATAGTAAGCAGTTGATCGAACCTGATGTGAGAAGCTTTTTTTCTTTTATCTCTTTACCGCTTCAGATTGTTTTTTTGTTTTTTTTACTAATTGATGCTCCTGGTAGCACTTATCCATCGGTTAATGAAGAACTCTGTGGACAAATGAATGTAGTACATGCTTTGAATAGTTGTACCTGTTTGCACTACCATGAACTCACTAAATTCGTCCAGCTATTATTTTGCATGTGCCTCTGTTTTGCAGGAGATGTAATGTTGTTTTTGAAAATGTACGATCCCAAAGCCAAGACGCTGAATTACTGCGGACATATCTACACCCCAATCACATGTAAAATAAGTGAGTTGTAATCCTGTGTTTCATCTTCCAGGATGGAATATGAAATTTTAAAAAACATAATCGAAATCATTTGCATTTTTGGATTGACTCAAGACAACAAAATTGATGTTGGTTGTTGCATGTCATCTTAGGTGTAAAAGCTTTAAACCGACATTCCCCACCCTCATTTTGACTTTCTTGGCATAAATTGAGTCTAGTTGATTGGATTTCAATTCTAAATGAGTCGAATAATTCTTTGATTTTGGAGCATTTCTATGGATTCAAACCGCAATTCCCACTCACTTTGGCACAAAAGCTTGTGCTTTGCTCTGCCTTGTGACTTCACACTGTATTCCCCCAGGAGACTTGCTATCTGTGATGTGCGAGCGGGCCGGGTTTCCACAGGGCACGAATCTTGTCCTCTACGAGGTGCGTATGCTTTTTAGCCGCGTCGCAAGACGCTGGTCATAGAGTGCCCTCTGTTGTTGTTCTTCTTCTTCTTCTTGTTCTTCTTGTTGTTCTTGCAGAGAAGACAAAACCTCAAAGCTCCACCCATTCTGGGAACCATAGCTCCACCCATTGTGGGAGAGGCTTCATATAAACAAATATCCACCATTTTATTAACTCGCATAGCTTTGAGGCCTGTTTTGTAGGCCCGTGGTGTCTTCCTCTCTCACACAGTTTTCTTTCAAATCAAATTCGATATATCATTTCATTTTTCAGTCGCTAACATAGTTTTAGACTCGGTTGAAAAAAAACGGCAAGAAAATCCGATTGAAAGTTGCCCTTTATAGAACGAAATGAATTCTCAAAGGCCTGTAACTTCAAGTCCATTGAGATATATTTTTTTACAATCACGGCATGGTCAGTCATACACCGCCCGAAATAACAGACGGGAAAATGCCGAGATATATAAAAAATTCGTCCATTTGATGACAATCGTCACGATGAAATATTTAATTTATACGTCGTCACAATAATGTGGAGAGAGGAGCATAGCTTCGTTCACGTGTCGCTACACACGAGAAATTGCCGAGATATATTTTTTTACAATCACGGCATGGTCAGTCATACACCGCCTGAAATAACAGATGGGAAAATGCCGAGATATATTAAAAGTTCGTCCATTTGATGACAATCGTCACGATGAAATATTTAATTTATACGTCGTCACAATAATGTGGAGAGAGGAGCATAGCTTCGTTCACGTGTCGCCACACACGGGAAATTGCCGAGATTTTTTTTTTTTTTAATTGCGGCATGGTCAGTCATACACCGCCTGAAATAACAGACGGGAAAATGCCGAGATATATTTAAAATTCGTCGCCACACACGGGAAATTGCCGAGATATATTTTCACTTTGCACAAAAATAACATCAAGTAATGGAAACAATAGGAATGTCCTGTGCCTATAACATCGACATTATAGGCACAGCTGCATCTAGGCATTGTGTAACATCGACCGACGTGGCTTTTGTTTTAATTAAAACTTTTTGTACTTGTTCAGTATGTTATGGCATTGTAATTTAAACGTTTGGAATATTCACAGGAATGCTGTTTAGGGCAGAGGTAAGTGAGCAGTCGTTGGTAACTGTCCCTTCATTTTAGAACCGACGAGATGCATCCGAGTTTTAAGGTGCACAAAAAGGACTTGAAAGACAGGGTCAACAGACTGCAACCTGGACTTTGGGGTGGAGCTTTTAGTTTGTGTCATCACACCATTATCAAGGTCCTTGGCTATGTCAGGAAGAGTTAGGTAAAATAAAACAATTTCGAAAGAGTGATTTTTGGCATCACTTTTCATGCGTATTTCTCTTGCTATTCCAGCTACCCAGAGGGCATTGCGAGTCAACCGTAGTGTGGAGTGGATTAGGCAGGGGAGGCTGATTCCCTCCTCAATGGTCATTAATGAAACAAATGCATTTTTCTGACAGTTAAGCAACGATGCTGTAATTTGGGGGCGAGCTTGGTTTCCAGGACCTGAAAAATCAAATCTAAATACTGCTGCCTACAGTAGTATTTGAACCCACAACCTCTAGCATATCAGTTGTGTGTTCCTTGTTTCACACAAGGAACTGAAAAGTGATAAAGGACAAATAGAGGATATCTATATTCGCAGATTAGCAATCTATGGTAAATCTGAAGGAATCCAGAGGCCCTTGCAAAGAGCTTAATGCACCACATGTGGTGAATTGCCAGGGAGTTATTTTCAGAAGACAGAGTAAAGAAGTTTGAGTCATTGAGGGTTAAACGATTGATTAATCAAGACATGGTTTTTCTGTTTTTCTTGGTCATAGAACAGCCATGCAGGTGTTGCCCATCTGTCGTTTGTTTGCAGAAATGTCTGGCAAAGTGAAAGAGCTAAGGAGATAGCTAATTGATGTAAAGCAAGGTAAGTGTTTGTGTTCCGTCATGGTAATCTACCCTGGAGGGCTCCAGCTTTTACTGATGATCTTAAACGGGTGTTGCTGTCGGGAGTTAGATTGCCATGGGTGGGCATACAGCGTTGTTGTTTTTTGTTCACCTTCTGGCCATTTGTATCAGCGTAGTGTATTATGTGGGTATGTTCAGTTTATCCCCAGTTGGACCAGACTCACAGCTCTTTGTGCCATGCCTCCAGAATAATCCGTCATTTGTCGGATGCTGTGTCTTGGACACTGGTCCCCTCCATGTCAAATTTGTGGCCAGACTGTAGCCAATGGCATGCTGTGGTCGACTGTGTCACCTTGCCAAGCCTTATTGTTCCTTCATGTTCGGCGAGCTTTTCTTTCAAATGGTAGGATATGGCCGACTGTATCACTGAGACACGACATCCAACAAACAAGACAGATTAATTCCGGAGGTATGACACGTCAAGAACCGAGAGAGTGGTCTAACTGGGGAGACCATGGGCATGCCCTCATTATATACCCCTTTGATACAAATGGTGCAAACAGCTAGTCAAGTTGAGCAATAAACAAAAATGCTCGATGCCAGCACATACACCACGCAATGGATCCCCCACCCAATCACGCAACCCACACGTCACCATGACCAACCCAGATACGCAGACAGCCATGTTCCTACCCCGTAAACACAAAACAAGAACAAACACCCTTGCTCACCCCCCATACATACATAATACATACATACATACATACATGCAGTCATGTGAAAAAGTAAGTACACCCCATGCAAAGTTTTGACTTTTTCAACCTATTTCAACATACAGCTATTTGATCTTCATTTCAACAATATTGATAGATAAAGGTGATATAATACAACAAATATCATGAAACATTTACATTTTGTAGTCCATTGTATAATGTAAATAAACATAAATGCAAATTTCGCATGTGGAAAAAGTAAGTACACCCTTGGCTCTAATAGGTCGTATTGCCCCCTTTGGCAGAAACAACCTCAAGAACGGCATTTCTTAAAACTGTCTACCAGTCTCTGACATCGACTGGGAGAAATTTTTGCCTCCTCCATGCAGAATTCTTTCAGCTGTGCGATGTTTGAGGGGTTTCTTGCATGCACAGCTCGTTTCAAATCCCCCCACAACATCTCGATGGGATTTAGATCTGGGTTTTGACTTGGCCATTCCAGAACCCCCCATTTCTTTCTTTTCAGCCATTCCTTGGTGGATTTACTTGTATGTTTAGGGTCATTGTTATGTTGCAAGGTCCACCTTCGGTTGAGCTTCAACTTTCCGACAGATGGCCTCACATAATTATCCTCAAGCACCCTCTGGTACAATGAAGAATTCATAGTGGATTCTATGATGGTGAGCTGCCCAGGCCCTGATGCAGCAAAGCTGCCCCAAACCATAATATTTCCACCACCATGCTTTACAGTTGGTATCAGGTTCTTGTGGTCAAATGCTGTCTTTGGTTTTCGCCAAACATATCTACTGGTACTGTGGCCAAAGAGCTCTACCTTTGACTCATCTGTCCAGAGCACATTGTTCCAGAAGTGTTGGTCTTTGCCTAGGTGTTCATTGGCAAACTTTAGTCTTGCCCTGATGTTCTTTCTGGACAGCAAAGGTTTCCTCCTGGCACACCTCCCATGTAGATCAAATTTGTGCAGCCTCTTTCTAATGGTAGACTCGTGCACTTTGACATCAACAGTGGCAAGAGCTACCTGTCGGTCCCGTGATGACATTCTGGGGTTCTTAGAGACTTCTTTCAGCATCTTGCGGTCTGCTCTCGGGCTGAACTTCCTGCGGCGGCCTGGCCTGAACAAGTTGGCAGTTGTTTGGAATCTTCTCCACTTGTAGATGATCTTCCAGACAGTCGAATGATTGATTTCAAATTGTTTGGAGATCTTTTTAAATCCCTTCCCAGACTCGAAGGCATCTATAACCTTCTTTCTAAAGGCCTCAGAGAGCTCTTTTGATCTAGGCATGGTGACGCCGCACACTTCAACAACAAAGAGCAAACCAAACTAAATGTCTGAGGTTTAAATAAGAACAGGTTCCTCCAAGATCCTCTCTAACGATGTTCTAATCATTTGCACCTGAGCTGGTGCACCTGATTCTACTTTTAGGTATTTGAAGTAGTGATAAATGTAGGGGTGTGCTTACTTTTTCCACATGCGAAATTTGCATTTATGTTTATTTACATTATACAATGGACTACAAAATATAAATGTTTCATGATATTTGTTATCTTATATCACCTTTATCTATCAATATTGTTGAAATGAAGATCAAATAGCTGTATTTTGAAATATGTTGAAAAAGTCAAAACTTTACATGGGGTGTAATTACTTTTTCACGTGATTGTACATACATACATACATACATACATACATACATACATACATACATACATACATGGTGTCCCAACACCTTAGCCCCCCCCTGCCCAGCCCAACGTAGGAGAGGTAGGGAGAAACCACGAATAGGGGGAAAAAGCGTTATTATTCGACATCTCATGTGCACAGTTTCAAAGCTTTGCTTCAATATTTGGTGTTCCCACCGCCCGCCGACTGAACTGGCTCGGTCCTGCAGAAACGTGGTCTCCTTGATGCTGAGGACATTTTCTGGGTACCGTAAGAACGGAATAACATGGCGGGTCAGCACAACGTCTCGGAGGTATTTGCCGTCCCATGATTGTCCTTGCTCTTTGATGACCCACATCAGCCTTTTCGCTGTGAACATCAAGAAGACGCCAACGCACCGTGCTGTCTTCGATTTCTCTCGAATCTTGAGTTCTTGTGGAATGTCATCATTGTGAAGAGCCCAAATTCTGTCGTTCTGGAAGTTGGGACGTCGAGCCACATAAATGAAAAATTCATCGGAAGGGGCCAGGAAAAGAAAATCATCAGAGTTCCACTCACTCAAAAACTCACAAAACCACATTCGGTCCTCGACGTTCTTCTCCGTCAGCTTCGGTGCTGGAATTTGGTGAAAAGCCTTTGCGCCAATGGACTGAAGGAACCTGTGGATACTTAATAAGCTCTTCTTCTTCCCTCGAACCCGTTCAACCTCCTCTTGGAGCCCTCGAATGCTTTTCTTCTCCTTGGCAAGCGACTCAATGATGATATCACTGCTTTCCTGAGACAAACATTGTGCTGTCTGTTCGGGCCGTCTGTCCATCTCGCAATCAAAGGGATCACGGTTCCAATTGCATTTGACAAAGTCATCAGACCTGTTCAGGTACTTGGCAACCCAGGATCGGGATATGGTTCCCGGCGTCTGATCCCTGGCGACTCGGAACGTGATAGCCATGATGCGGCATATCCACCTTTTCTTCTCGGAATCACCCGACCACGACATCACTTCACAAAATCTGCAACAGAACTAGAAAGGCTCATTAGATCATTATGCAATTTGGTATTTGAGATGTCAAATGAATGATCCTTCCCGCTATATGCCCGCCATTGTACAGTGGCGACCCAGTAGAGCTGGGCAGGGGTGGGGGGGGGGGGGGGGGGGCAAGGTGTTGGGGCAGATCCGGTCTCAGGATCACCAGATCCAACACCAGATCCTGAGTGAATAAAAAAGCAGAGTAGACCATCAATGCGATTGACGTTTGTGCTGAAGGTCGGCACAATAAAAACACTCCTCGGTTAACCCTTGCCCCAGCACATGGCGGAAATAAATTGTCACATCTGCTGTGGCCTGGGGTCTATTCCCACTGGGAAGCAGGTGAAACATCGCCTGAGACCGGATCTGATCTTGCTTGCTTATTTATTACTTGAATAACAGGGTAGATCTAGTTACTTTTTTAGTTGGATGTTCCTTTTTCTTTATGATATATAAACCTTTTTTATTATAGGGGTTGAGGATCAAGTCAAAAATGCTGTGCGGAGGGAGAACTGGCCAAAAAGTATATATTTGGGTTTGGGAGGGAGGGAGATATTACCACAAGCAGAGAATAGTTGGTGCTAATGACACCATACATGAGGAGGTAGAGAAGACGTCACACGTTTACATTTGGACTCGCACCTTGAGGGAATGGATGGAAGAGTGCGTTCGGACATACTCTGAGACATTGCCTGGACTTCTGGCTGTATGTGTTCACTATTCCAGTCGTCTCATTCAATGAAGATCGCTAGTTGGTAGGAGACTTTTAATCAGGGCAGGTTCGCAAAACCCCAGTAGTAGAAGGGGAATACAAGTATATTGACATCTGTACAATGACAATTTGAGCAGGGACCCACATGTGTCGAGTTAAGATTGAAAAAAAATTGCAGAGCTGAGCAAGTGTTGTTGAGAATGTCACAAATATTAATTTTAATATGACCCCATGTGTCCTCCCCTTGCCCTCTTTCTTCTCCACATCCCTTATTTGTCCAAGTCTCTCTCCATTTTGTTCCTCAAACCTGCTGTTGGTGTGCCCCCCTCCCCCTTTTTCTGCTATTCTTTTTGTTCCGTTACATCCAGAGCTGTTCTGTGTTCTAGCTCCTCCACGAGCCTCGACTGTGTACAAAAACAAAACAAAATGGATTGTGCATGAAAAGGCATAGAAACGGCTTCTGCAGCATTTCTGAACTTTAAGAGAATTTTTTTGCTTCGCCTTTATTTCGTTGTTTGCCTGCAATGATTTGCCATTAAAAGGAAGAGATGTAAAGGTCCTGAATGAGCAATTGCCAGAAACTGTGCAATGATTTGCACTTGACATTTTGCAAACCTTCTTGTCTTCTTATTTCCTGTGACTGAACTTGTTTTTTTGTTTCCTTGTCCAAAGGCTGCCGAGGTGCTGCTTTGCTCTCTGTTTAACATTGGTTCTTGATGCGAAAAAGTCTGTTTCTTTCCATTTCAAAATTACTCACTGGCTTTTTGAAACCTGTGGTTGTACAATGATCTGCTGTCAGTTTGGCCTCGGCATATTGCGTGCCCATTCGCTCTGTGACAAGTGTGCTAACGTACATTTGACTTTGTACTTTCACCTTTGCCTGCAGGAAGTGAAGCCAAATTTAACAGAGAGAATTCAAGAAATCGATTTTTCTTTGGACAAAGCACTTGATGAACTCATGGATGGAGATATTATTGTCTTTCAGAGGTAAACATTTGGACTCTTTACCTCTTTATAACCTTTCATTACAAATCAGAATGCAAGATGCTTTTTGGAATGAAGAACTTGATCTGCATTCTTGCCACCGTATTTTTCGGCATACTATTCGAATTGGCTAGTCTTCATTCAAAGATGATTCAAAGATTTCTTTCCTTCGTTCAAAGATGAGACTATTTGGTGAACAAGACGAAACAAAATCAACTACAGTTGTTAGTCTGAACAATAGAGGTGTTAATTTCTCCCTGACGCTGTCACAAGGCATCGCTGCCTATGGTACTTCCAGGGTCATGAATATTGTGCATATTATTTGAACTACTTTGTGGGACAACCTTTCGGATAAATTAGGAATGTCAATAGTTTTACAGTATGTCTGTTATCATTTGAGGTCAGGGTTTAAAACAACCTGCAGTCATTATCCGCACTAGCTCGTAGCACATTACATTTTGTCACAGTTCACCACTCTTTAATAAACATGAACACCTGACACATTGGTATACAAGCACCCAATGTTTGTCCACTTAGCTTTGCTTCCGCGATTAGCCTTCTTGGTTTTCTCAACACAAGATTAATCTTTGTACAAATACTGTATTCGGATTTCCCCGGCACTCTGATCGCATTATCCCTCGGCACCTCGGTGGCTTCTCCACTCTGGATTCGCCAAGGCCCATTCGATAGCTCGATCGGAGATTTCTCAATTCCAGATTCGCCGCGCGACTCACCTGAAAGTCCATACAGGGTGAGGGGGGGATGCCCTATCACTCCAGACTTTCCTCCCTTTGCCTTCATAGCCCGCACATCATTGGAGCAGTCCATCTGAGATGCGAAGGCACAATATCTCTCCCTGTAACCCCTAAACGCCACACTCACACCACCACACCCATCCCAATCTGGGCACTACATTTTGGTTAAAAAAAAGGTTTGTGTGTACAAGATCGAGGCTCGTGAAAGAGCTAACATTAATCACACAAAAAGTCAATTTGGAAGAATTCCCAGGAAGAATTGATGTCAGAGGCAGTAGAGATGGGAGACCAGTCCAGATGATTGATGGCTGCTTGCAGACCGTGCCAGTCGGCCTGAGTGAAATGCCAGACTCGTCGACGCTGAGGAGGCTCTCTGAGAATGGTCAGAGAGATGTCCACTTTAACAAGCACATTATCAGAAGAACTGATTGGAGCAGAAGAAGAGCAGCAGACATTTGCAGGGAAGTTTGTCATAACCAACTCCAGAAGAGAAGATACTCCATTGACTGAGATCCGGGTCGGGACATTGACAGATTGTGCCAGTCCCAATGAGTCGCAGAAGTCCTTTGCTGAGGTGCCATGGCTGGTGAGAGAGGAACCCACACCCAGCCAGCTGGCATGATGACAGTTGAAGTCACCACAAATGAGGAAGAGAGAGTTGGGATGAGTGGATAGAAGTTGGTCCATGTTGTCAGACAGCGAAATGTAAATGGAGTCATCACTGTTTGGAGGACGGTACAGAACACATATGAACAAAAGGTGGGAGCGGAGTTGAAGCCGTAGCCAGAGGTGCTCCTGGGGGTGGGGTGGAGAGAGGGCAGTGCAAGGAGAGTGAGGAAGAGAGGTTTTTGATAAATATAGCAACCCCACCACCAGGACGAGGCTCAGGTCTATCATACCAGAAGAGGGAGTAACCAGGAAGAGATATTAAGGAATCAGAGACATCTTGAAGGAGGAAAGTTTCTGTTTGGCAGATCAAGTCTGGATTGTCAGAAGCAACCTGAATGGAGAGATCAATCAGGTTTGAGCGAAGGCCCCGGATGTTTGAGGTCCATACCGTTAATGAGGAGAGAGGGGGAGCATCGGGTGCAGGACAGGGTAGGGGAAGGGTAGGGTCAGATGAAGGATGAGAGGGGGAGGTAGGGAGAGCAGTTGATAGTGTGTCAGAGATTACAGAAGAGTTACAAGAAAGGGAAGGACGAGGAGGATGAAAGGTTTGATGGTGATGGGATTAGGCACAGTGAGGAGTTGTTAGAGGGGGGGCATAGGAAAGTAGAAGGTTGGGGGAGGTGGAGGCATGAGATAGAAGGGAGACGAAGTGGGGAGGAGGCAGCTTTGAGGAGGAGCGGGGAGGGGGGAGAATTGGAGAGGGATGGTAGGGGGGGAGATTTGAAGGGGAGGGGTTATGGGGGAGGGGTGAGCGGGAGTTTAGGAGGGGAGGGGAAAGGGGGGAGTTTAGAAAGTGGATGATTAATGAAAGACAAACATTTATAACAAATTGGGTTTATTGTGATTTTCAAGTTACTAGAGAAATACCCGTGCTACGCACGGGTGGGAGGCCAGAAGCAAACAGGCAATGCAGATACGGTGAATGCTAAAGCATGAAACCAATAAATTCCACATTCCTGTAGCACCTTCAGTCGCACGTCAGACATGGACAGCAAGTTTGTGAAGGACTTCCATGAAAAATGTACGTGTTCGCAAACAAACGGGTACGTTCACGTAGAGAAACATCGATCGTGGGTCCGTGGCGAATCTGCATATGGCGATGGCAAAATATCAGAAATTGAAGGCTTTTTTTTATTTTTAACGATTCATATAAACATCCGTTGAATCATATCACACGCAAATCATCAAAATCTAAACAGTATCTTTAGAATTTCAATAAAAGCCGCATCACTGCTCATATCGGTAAATATTATTCCATCATGATTCAAATCGTGATCGATACACTATGATCGTGATGATCGTGATTGTGAATCGTGATCGATAATCGTGTTCACAATCTCTATGTCGTATGTACTCCCGGTATGTGTACCAAATTCCCGAAACGTGTAACTGTACCAAATCAACAGTTAAAAGGATTTTGAGCCGATAGGTGTGACGGCCTTGGCAAGATCGATGGAGACAGCGATCTGTTAGATCTGATCCTCCTTCATGCCAAAGTGCAGATCCTCCTTCATGCCACATCCGATCGATGCAGCTGTGCAGCGATCGGTGCAGTCGTTTGTGTGGCACACGGTGCAGCGATCGGTGCAAACGTGGATTCCCACACTGCCACATCCTGCTGATACTTGCTCCCGCATGACGTTATTTTCCCGGTTGCCGCACAAACGACTGCACCGATCATTTCACGGATGTTTATATAAATGTTTTAAAAGAAAAAAAGCCTTCAATTTCCGATATTTAGCCTTTTCATTTGGGCCTCCCAATTGAAGCCCTGCCCGTAGGGCGGGTACCGTTGCTCGACGTAAGAAGACGTCACAATGAACGTCATGCAAACGCGAATGTTATGCGGGAGTCCAAACCTGAGAATGCTGGAGACTAAAGCTGAAATTGGGAAAACTAAATAGCCTATTTTACTCCTGGGGATCCCAGGATTATCCACCCAAAATATCTTTGCGATCGGTTCGGCAGTTTTTCCGGTACCTTCGAACGGACAGACAGACATTTGGTGAATTATAGTAAGATGGATCCATTTAAGAACAATCGAGGAGGGGTGGAATGAATGTGAATTTAGAGCTTGTAGTGAGGAAGAAATATAAGAGATTGAATTTTTTTTTGAAGAGGAAATTGAAAAGAGCCTTTTAAATAGGAAGAAAAACAGCGTGTTGTAATATACCACTGAATAAAACACTACAGGGGAAAGTTTAAACATTTAAACAGAACCGTGAAGAACAATCTTATATTCACAAAAATACCAACAGGGAGAGGGCCTCAAGGGACAACCACGAGTCACGTGAACAAGGCAAAAGGTGGAAGGCAAGGGGATAATGGGGGCGGGGCGAGACAGCGCACGTGGACAGAAGCACATGATGAGACAAAAGCACACGTGGAGAAAGGGAAATAAATGTGGTTTTTTTGTTTTTGTTTTTTTGGGGGTGGGGGAGATTTAAAACTTTCGACAAAGAGTAGATGTTCGGGGAAGTTCGGAGGAGAAAGGATAAATCTAAGAACCAAGCAAAAACAGCGAAGGAAGGAACTGAAGTGAACAAACTTCGACGGGGGAAGCCTCAGGCTAGAAGGCCGCACATACGGAACAAACAGAAAACGATTGATTTATTACGAGTTGCAGGAAATTCAAACCAAAACGAACTAGAAACGAACAATAACGCATAGACGATAAAATAACGAGTGGAAATTTGACAAACACACGAATGGAAAAAATAACTTAACTTTGGATGCCCGGAGAGAACAAAAGTCGCCACCTTGATCGAGAAACCGGAAGCGGAAGTCCCGCTGTTCCCATGTAACTGTTTATTTTATTGTCGATTTGTGTATTTCATTCATGGTCTTCATTGATTTGTGGAATATTTGTCTTTAATATGTCGTTAAGCAAGGTGAAAGATATGTTCGAGTTGACTGTATTATAACACTACGACAATCGGAATATCTCCTCTGTTTAATTCATTTTGCTTAATGGCGTACTTTCTAGGAACGCATCAACGACTTTGTCGAAACTTGCTGTAGTGTGTTTTATATTTAACAATAATACAGTTTATTTCAGAAAATATCACACCTTGCACTATTTTTTTCATTTATGCAATTTATTGTCTGAAAGACTTAGACATAGAGATAAGTCGAGGCCCAGACTTCCAGGGGGGAAAGTATCGACTTGTATCCCAAAAAATACTGTAAATTTTTTTTGTCAGTAAAATACGTTGTTTTTTTTAATGGTTTATCAAACGTTTTTCAAGGTTATTAAACTTGTTTGTATGTTATTGCATTCATGATAATAAGGCTACCAAATTGAATGTGGCTAATTGTTAATCGAGTTTTTTTTTTGAGTTTTGGCACTGGTGGTAAGCCTTTTGGCAGTTAAACATCGCATGACCATGAGAAATGAAATAAAGCTTTGTTTTATGCACCATGCTTGAAATTATCCATTGCATATAGAAATTATCCATATCCATTGCTCAAGTTTAATTGTCTTAAGTTACCCGCACACACCCTTGCCTTTGTACACCCTGACGGGTGTACAAGGGGTATCCTTTGTACACCCTGAAGGGTGTACAAAGTTGACGATAAAATATTCTATGTATTCTCGTGAATACATAGAATTGAGTGAATATTCTCGTGAATACATAGAATAAAATATTCTCGTGAATACTTTTTTTTTTTTGAGTTTTGGCACTGGTGGTAAACCTATTGGCAGTTAAACATCACATGACCATGAGAAATGAAATAAAGCTTTGTTTTATGCACCATGCTTGAAATTATCCAATGCATATAGAAAATTGTCTTAAGTTACTTGCACACACCCTTGCCTTTGTACACTCGTCTATGCGTCTATACATACACCCGCACACACCCTTGGTCTTACTGAGTTAATGATGCCTTGGTTATTTTTAATTCAGAGCTTCCCCACTACTACCACTTTTTTGTAAACCCTTGCCTAACTTTTACACTTCTACTTTCGCAAAAACATTGTGTGTGCACCAACGGTGGTTCTTTAAAAGTCAAAACACTTGCATTTCTAGGGATGACATAGACATCACAAGTGACCTGCCCACTGCTAGAGATTATTTCCATGATCTCTACCATCGTGTGGATGTCATCTTTTGTAACAAGACCATTCTAAATGACCCTGGCTTTGTCGTCACACTCTCCAACCGCATGAATTATTCCCAGGTATGTCTTCGAGACATTGTGACTGCAATAGAATCCTGGCATATTGGTCACGTCTTTTCATCATTGAAGCAGTTTTTAAGCTCAAGTTGCATTTAAAACGTGTCCTTTTCAGGAAAAAAAAATACGTTTGTATTAGCCGCTGTGTAAAAAAATAACTAAAAATAAAATTTTGCTCGAAATACCTTTTTCTGCAATGCCGTCGAGTGGTAATTGAAGATCTGAGTGCTCTCAAACCTGAGCTGAGATTATTTATTGTGCATGCAATGTGACGCTTTCTTCATTGCTGTATACTGTGAGACCTGCAACTTGATTTGATGCTGCATTGTTTTGAAGGTTGCGAGGACAGCAGCTCAAAGGTTGAACACAGATCCCATGTTGCTGCAGTTCTTCAAGTCACAAGGGTAAGGGTCATGGATTCCATTGCAGTTTGTATCGAGATAGGTTGATCAAATCCGCTTTTTAAAGGTGTGTGCAATCTTGATAGATTGATAGAATCTTGATAGAATCCCGCATATATATATATATATATATATATATACATACACACACACACACACACACACACACACACACACACACACACACACACACACAGTGGAACCTTGACTTACGAGTTTAATTCGTTCTGTGACCGAGCTCGTAACTCAAATTGCTCGTTTCTCAAAATCAAATTTCCCCATTAAAATGCATTGAAATGCTATTATTCCGTTCCAGCCCGCCAAAAACCACACCAATTTTTTTTTAAATATACAGTATATATAAAAATATCTCGCGCTTTGTATTTCACCTGTATGCAGCATACAAGTTGGCAGGATGGCCTGGACTGGAGGTACGCACACTTGACTCTAAAGTCTAAACTGTCCAGCCTGGGTTTGAATCCCGACCCAGCTATAACCTGTCATGGGTGAATCACAGGCAGGGTGATTCATCAATGTGTGTACCGCTAAACTGGGCGCCCCGTTTGCGTCCCATTAGTTGTTGGATGTTAAGGATCTCACCGTGTTTTCCACAAAGAGAAGGCGAGCTATCGCCGGCACTCTGAACAAGTTGTGGCCTGGCATGCTCTTCTCTGCCGTTATATACGTCCTCCTCGGCATCTTTTTCCAGAAGAGCCCTGTCTCGTCACAGTTGAAGATTTGCTGGGGGATGTATCGTTCGGCTTCTATCAGTTCGGCAAAAGTTATAATAAAATCTTCAGCTGCCTTCACATGCGCCTCACCAAGTCGACAACACGCACACCTCGCTCATGTTTTTCGACGATTGCGTGTTTTATATCCAAGCACATCATCCTCTTCTTCTTCTCAGTACCGTGTTTTCCACAAAGAGAAGGCGAGCTATCGCCGGCACTCTGAACAAGTTGACGGCAGAGATACTGTACTTGCACGGCAAGATAACCACGTGACCAGAACCCACCTGGTGGCGTAAACTCAAAATAACCAACATGCGAAAACAAAAATGCAGCGCTATACGACAGAGATACTGTACTTGCACGGCAAGATAACCACGTGACCAGAATCCACCTGGTGGCGTAAACTCAAAATAACCAACATGCGAAAACAAAAATGCAGCGCTATACGACAGAGATACTGTACTTGCACGGCAAGATAACCACGTGACCAGAACCCACCTGGTGGCGTAAACTCAAAATAACCAACATGCGAAAACAAAAATGCAGCGCTATACGACAGAGATACTGTACTTGCACGGCAAGATAACCACGTGACCGGGTGGCGAAAGCTCGTAACTCAGATCTCGGCTCGCATCTCAAAGCAATAAACCGCCCGAGCGACGGCTCGTATCTCGAAAAACTCGTAAGTTGGGGCACTCGTAAGTCAAGGTTCCACTGTATATATATATATATATATACAGATATATGTTATATTTATTTATATATATATATATATATATATATATATATATATATATATATATATATATACACAAAGAATTAAGTTAAGCACCCCCCCCCGTTTTTTTACAACCTCGCACATTACAAGTTTGTTGTCGTCAAAACAGTGTAATATACCCATGATATTGCTATATTTTCTGGAGAAGTGATATTATGGTCACATAAAAACATAACAATCATGCCGTTTTCAATATTTTATTCTGAATAATTTAAGGTGAAATTTTTTGGGAATTTTAGGCATATTTGCACCTCAATTTAAGTATGGAGCTATAGGTCCATCACGGACAGTGTGGATGACGTTTATGTTTTCTAACGTACAGTCATTGTTCTGAGAAGACCTCTAGCGATCTTTGCGTCAATAACGTGTGTAGGACCCACGTGATCGGATCACTGACTCAACCCTACGTCTCATAGACCCTGTGTATCTGCATTTCATCAATGGATAATTGCTAATGTCATACCAATCATTATTTGATCTCACATACCTTAGAATATATGCCAATGTATACATATACACAAAGAATATATATTAGGGGGTGCTTACCTTAATTCGTTGTGTAGGGGTGCTTAACTTAATTCTTTGTGTATATATATATATATATATATATATATATATATATATATATATATATATATATATATATATACATACATACATACATACATACATACATACATACACACACACACACACACACACACACACACACACACACACACACACACACACACACACACACACACACACACACACTCACACTCACACTCACACTCACACACTCACACTCACACACACACACACACATACAGTATATACTTCCACATTCCCGTGCCACCTTCAGTCCAGGACCCATAAACTTGCAAAACTCGTGAAACTCATAAAATCACGAGAATACATAGAATAAGCTTCATCTTTTCCAAAGCAATTGAAACAGCAATCCGATGTCAAAGATGCTAAAACCACCAACGATAAAGTCGATGTGGGGAAGTCAACGCGACAAGGAAAGCTCTTTTTTTTAACTTAATTTTTGTATTTATTTGATTTTCCATCATTAAAAAGGGCAGAATATTTGATGTTATGTCGATTATGGTGCCCAACATGACAGTTACATTGGTTCTGTTGTAAGGCTTAAAGTTATGGTTTTATGTACAAGCCGGGTCATTAATAAGTCAGTATATCAGACTCTGAAAAGTCAATGAAAGTCATTATTTTTCAACTCCTTTAATGATGTAACCTGCAGGAAGCATAGATTTGACAATCGCATTGTGTTTAACTATCTGCTCCCCTTCTAAAAAGAGAGAGAAATAAATAAATTAATAGAATTGAGATAGAAATAATGTTATACATCGTTCAGAATGTTTGCAACAAACGTGTTTTCCTGAAGTTTATGAAATGCTTATGCTTGTGTGGAAGCTTGAAAAATAAATGTTCTTTTGATAAGGCTGTTAAAGATTTGAAATCGCTCTGACCATATAGAATGTTTCACATTTTTCCCATATTATGTTTGTACACAATTTACAGTTGGCAGAAGTAAACAGAACACCTCATCAAGCTAAGCAAGACTCCAAACTTGTTTGTTGATCTTATTTCTCTCTGTTAATTTATCAAATGAAAACAACACGTTAGTTGTGATCACACTCCTGAGATGTCCGTTTCTGCTTTTGATCCCCGATGATGCTGTGTATGAATTGGAATAAAACTGCTGCTCCTTTGTGGTTTAAATTAATTTGCTACTGATGGCCATATGCTGCACAATGGAGCACACATAGTCATTCGAGTGTGTGCATGCGTGCACATGTTGAGGCTCTTGGAGATTTTTATTTTTTTATTTTTTTTGTATCCAGAGTCTAGGCTCGTGAAAGAGCTAACATTTATCAATCAAACAAACAAGCAAACAAAGTATATAAAAAGGGGAGCGGTCGACAAGATGGGGAGAGAAGGGGAGGAAGCACACAAACACAACATTTGAGAGCAGGGACATCGGGAGATGTGTGGGAGGGAGAGGGCCTGGAGGGAGGCAGGATAGGTATAAAACGCAAGGACACCAAGGACTTCCAGGAAAGAAGACAAAAGTCACCTAAAAAAAGTGGATTTGGGGTGAAATTAGCGGGGGTAGAAAAGATCAAGGTTTTGGATTGGGGAAGATAAGAGATGGTGGTGAACAGCCGTTTTAAAGACCTGGAGGGAGGAGTGGGATTGAAGAGAGTGAGGGAGTTTGTTTCAGAGGCGGGAGAAAAGAGGAGTGAAGGTGAGCAGAGAGTCTTGATTTTGGCAGTTTAACCATAAGAGGGTTGCAGGCAGATCTTGTGCGACCTGCAGGAATATTTGGGGGACAGATATTCTCAAAAAGTTTTGGACGGATGATTTTGATTAAATGTGATTCTGTATTGTGATTTTCTGCTCTACTCTGGGATACAAAACGTAAACTGTTCACCTGGCAGAGGTGTGCTCTCTACTGAGTGCCGTTCTAGTTTTATGAATGAATGCATCAATGTTAGCATCGCAAAGATCAACTAGAAAGCATCTCAAAATGCAAATCCCATCCTCATCCGCTTTGTACTCGCGCTAAAGTTCATAAAAAACAGCTAGAAAAAAGTACATTTTATGAATTCATCTCCTCCATACTCTCACAATAAAAGTTTGTTGAAACATTTGGTGACAAAAGCTCAAATGGTAAGACGTTGTGGCCTGGACAGATCACACATGCATGCACACATGCTAATTAATCAACTGGCATTGCCTGTAGACACCTTTATGAATGACGTGAAGGTGGGTGGCAGTGGTAGATTTGAAATGGAGGTGCGGTTTGTTTTAATAGGTTGGCAGACATGCATTTTCACTCTTTGAACATGTGAAATGTTCTGCACTCGGACGTTGGTGATGCTGATTGTTTTAGTTCCGTATCTTCAGCTGTGCTGTTCACACCCTTCCCTCTTTCTGTGTTTTGCCAGCTACAGAGATGGACCAGGAAACCCTCTGCGCCACACATACGAAGGTACGCTTCGAGATCTGCTGCAAGGCTTCAAGCCAAGGCAACCCAAAAAACTTTATTATCAGCAGGTATGACACACAAATCTACCACACCTTGTAAACATCTGCACTAGTCTATAAAGAACATGGTTAAAAAAAAAAAAATTATTTACCCTTATTTGGGGAGGGGGATTTTGGCTGGTGCTAACCTTTTTAGACGGGTCAATATACAACCAGAACAGCCGTACCCCAAAAAAATTGCAAATTTTAGTTTTATTGCATTTCCTTATATTTTAAGACTTACTTAGGAACATATCAAAAGTTGGACAGAAATGGACCATGGGAAAGTAAAACTTTTTGACATGATAAAAATGTCACAAAACCATGCACGATTCACTACGTCGAAAACGTCTTTGGTTTTTTATTTTTGTTTCTTTTTGTTTATATAAATTAATTTGTTCCACTGAGACCAGCTGCAAAGGCAACATTTTATAACACTTGTTTCGTGTCTTTAACAATGTTTACATCTGCTACCTGACACATGTCTTTAACAATATGACCTCCCAGCATGTAGGCTAATGACCTAATTCCTCACTGGTAGTTGTGCAGCTTGACTGAGTAACAACTCCACATGAATGAGTTAATTACACCTAATTAGGACTCAATTGGACAACGTTGTATGGTAAACATTGGAGATACAATACAATACAACCAAGGAGATACAGTACAATACAACCAAGGCCAAGGCAGTAGCAAAAAGACAGGTAGGCCTATGCATACAATTGCCCCATATATTCTACATGTATTTTGTACTCCTACAACTGTAGTGTATGATGGTATTTATTTTCCAGGTTCTAGAGTTGTGGGGATGCATATTTATTTAATAGGAATGGGACCAGTTGATTGGGGGAAGGGGGGGGGGGGGGGGTTCTATCAGTATGTTTTTCTTCTGGACTATACATATCTTTTCCTGGTGCACCTTGTGACTAAGCAACAGAGCCCTTGTATATAATTCATTTCAGATGCAGAAAGCAATGGGATGACCACTATGCAGATTATTCCATAGTATGTTTCCTCCTAATATATATCTTACATAAATATCTCAGTTTCAGGGGCGGAGAATGCTCTGATGGCATTCAATGTATATGGCCAATGTAAATTGACTGCATGCTTCTAAAAGATCTCATTTTTGTATTTTCAGAGATAGAAAATGAACTCTTTATATGGTAAAGAGACCTGCCCTTTATGCCAAAGGGGATTGGACTGTGAGGAAACAGTATCAGTTCGTGAGAAAGGAGCAGAAGGCATCAACCGTGCAAGTGCCGAAAGGGGTGTTGACATCAGAATTCTAGCTGGTACCAGTGTTCACAAATCATGCCGAGTGAATCACATAAACAAAAAGGACATTGCTTTAACCAAGAAGGATCATGCGGAATCAGGTCCATCAGTCAAGAGGAGTGCCCGCATTTCCCTGGGACCATATGACAGTAAAACACATTGCCTTTTCTGCGGCACTGAAGTTAAGGAAGAGGGCCCAAAGCGAGGCCATGCAGAAACAGCCAGTTTTGGCTACGTGAAGACTGACGCATTTGTTAAAACTATATCAGTTCATTGCAAAACAAGGAGCGATGAATGGGCCCTTGCTGTTCAAGGCCGCATTGAATATTTTGAGGGTGATCTCCATGCAGCTGACTGTGTGTACCACAAGTCCTGCAACATTAATTTCCGCACAATGCGAGACATTCCACAACGGTTCAAGCCGACTGAGTCAAACAAGAGACGAAAAATGGGAAGGCCTAAGGACAGTGACCAGAATGAGGCTTTCGATAAGGTGTGCTCTTTTCTTGAAGACAATGATGAGGAACAGTTAACAATTACAGACCTCGTGGCTAGAATGGAACAATACCTGGGCGATAGTGAATCCAATGCATATGGGAACCAATACATGAAGGAACAGCTTAAAAAACGATATGGTGAATCTATATTCATGGCAGAGGGTAGAGGCTTAAAAGACATTGTGACATTCAGAGAAAAAATGTCCCAGATCCTCCGTGACCACTACAATGCACCACGAGAAGATGATGAAGAAGCACAAAAACGTGCAATTCTTCAGACTGCTGCAAAACTAATAAAAAGTGACATAAAAACAACAGTTGCACCACATGGGGATACATACCCAACTACTGCAGACCTAAGCCTTACTGCTGCATTGGGGTATGTCCCAACTAGCCTGCGATTCTTGCTGCAGCATCTTTTGGTCGGGAAAGATACATCTAGGGAGGTTGCTGGTATTGGACAAGCAGTCATCCAAGTAGTGCGTCCAAGGGCTGTAATTGCACCATTGCAGCTTGGTCTTGCAGTGCAAATGCATCACTTGTATAGGTCTCGTTTCTTGATAGATAGTCTATCAACCTTTGGCTTTTCCTCATCTTACTCCGAAGTGCAACGGTTTGAAGTAAATGCAGCCTCTTCTCTTGCTCCGGATGTGTTTGGAGGTGACACCGACATTCTTGATACATCCTTGTTATTTGCTGGAGACAATGTGGACCACAACATCATAACGTTGGATGGAAAGGGTACCTTTCATGGGATGGGCATGATAGCAGCTATTACACCAGGGCGTCAATCTAGCCACATCATATCTAGAAAGAAAATGTCTGACAGGAAGCTCGTTGAACTGACGAAGATCAATATAATAGATTACCGCTATGCAGAGCACGTCAACCGCAACCTCAAATTTCAGCCCCTCCCTTTGTTATCAATTTGTGATCGCCCAATTGACATATTATGGGAGATGTCATTTTGCTTCGAAAAGAGTGCACCAAATTGGCAAGGCATGATGCACTTTCTGCATGAGGAGTGTGATCACCCAGGGAAAGCCTCAATACAGTTTCTCCCAATGATTGATATGAACCCAGGTGACAAAACCTGCATCTTGTCAACTCTTGATTACCTGAGCAAACTTGCATCAAAACACAACATGCCAGCAATCATCACATTTGACCAACCGCTGTTTTGGAAGGCCTCTGAGATAGTGAATGCTCTTCCTGCTGATAACCCAATCCATAATGCAGTGCTACTGCTTGGGAGCTTCCACACATTAATGAATTTGTTGGGTGCCATTGGAAGTTTGATGGATGGAAGTGGACTGAAAGAGATCCTGGAAACAGTGTATGGTCAAAATGCTGTTGTGCACATGCTGAGTGGGAAGGCGGTGCAACGTGCTTTTCGTGGCCATTGGCTTGTGGATCAGTGTCTTACACGTCAGGTTGTTGGCAAGATTGTGGAAGTTGACCCTGGGTTTCAAGAACAAGTGGCAGAACTGGAGCGACTGTACATTTCCCTGGAGACTGTCGAAAGTGACACTATAGAGTCTGTGTTGCAATCAGAGTGCATTCATTTCATTGACAATAGATTGAATCAGGAAAGGAATAAACTTGCAAAGGACTCGAAAACCAGTGCACTTTGGATCAACTACCAGCGTATGTTGGGAATTGCAAGGGCACTTGTGGCAGCTGATCGGACGGGGTCCTGGGAGATGCATCTCCAAGCCATATCAGCTTGCTTGCCGATATTTGCAGCTGCTGGCCATCCCAATTACCTGAAGTCAGCTCGACTCTATCTCGAGAAGATGCTTGCGTTAGAGGATGACAACCCTGAGGTTCATCAGAAGTTCCAATCTGGTTATCATGTAATCCGGCGCAGTGACCAATACTGGGCTGGCCTAGGCTCTGATCTTGTGATAGAACAGACATTAATGCGCTCACTGAAAAGCCAAGGGGGGCTGACTCGAGGAAGTGGGATGTCAGAGCACCAGAGAGCAGTTTGGACTCTGTCTTCAACCATATCGTCCTCCTACAACCTTGCTATGCAAGAACTGACCTCGAGTAGCTACTCAACAAGTGAACAACATAAGGAGTTGACAACATCCAGGGTGAGTCGAGATGAAGCTGATCGTGGCAAAGTTGCCGAAAAACTGGACAGCTTCACACCATTTTCTGATGACAAGTCATTGCGCAATATCATCACAGGGGTTACTGCAAATAAGGATGTCAATGTTCATGACCTATTCAAAGTAGGTAGTGACATTGTCAAGAAGATGGATGATCACCCAGCTTACTCCTATTCACACAAAAGGAGTTCTAAAGCCAAGACACTTGCATTCAGCAGGGCAGTCAAAGTTGCTGAGGACCGCACAATAGATCCAGCGTTACTATTCCAGAGGTTCTTAGTGGTGTCACAGACGGGAGATCTCCAGATAGGTGAAGTGATGAAATATGAACTCTGCCCATACCCAATGTCTCTTTTTGAGGCAAAAAACATCCTGCGCCAGCCAGATAAACCACAGTTGGCGGAGGCAATAAGGAATTATGCTACAACCAAATCTGACAATGCTGTCAACCAGACAGTTCCAGGAACAGATCACTATGTTCTTGACGGGGGATCACTTATTCACCGCTTAAAGTGGACAGAGGGATTCACCTACAGTTCCATTGCAGATGAATATGCCTCATTTACAGTACGACACTATGGCAAAGCTACTGTTGTGTTTGATGGTTATGAGGCTGGGCCAAGCACAAAGGACTGTTCTCATCAACGTCGGAATAGAAACAAGAATGCCACCAAGGTTAACATTACGGAGTCAACAAAATTTGTTGGGAAAAAGGAGGACTTTCTGTCGAATGAGTCAAACAAGCAGGCAATGATACTGTTGATTATAGAGGTGTTGCACAAGGAAGGCTGTGAGGTGATCCAAGCAGAGGGAGATGCTGATGTTGAGATTGCAAAAGCGGCCGTCGCAAATGCGGCTTCCAGATCTACAACCCTCATTGGAGAAGATACAGATCTCCTTCTCCTCCTGCTCTTCTATATGGTGGAGACAAACTGCATTGAACTCTATTTCCGTTCTGACAAGGCAAAATCAAATGTCTACAATATCAAAGTCCTTCAGCAGATACTTGGAAATGCAGCCTGCAGAGATATATTGTTCCTTCATGCATTAACTGGCTGTGACGCAACGTCTCGTGTCTTTGGGATTGGAAAGAAGTCAGGGTTTCAAAGAATCATCAAGAAAGAAAAGGAACTGATAGACAGCTCAAAGGTGTTCTGTAAACCACAGCAGAGTCAGGATGTTATTGAAACTGCAGGCTGCAGAGCAATGGTGGCATTGTTTAAAGCAAATCAGAACGACTCATTGGCATCGATCAGATACAACATTCTCTGCAAAAAGGTTGCAAGGGCTAAGGCATTTGTCACTCCTGAAAGACTGCCACCCACATCCGCTGCCTGCAAGTTTCATTCTCTGCGGACCTATTACCAGGTAATGGAATGGATGGGCCTTTGTTGTGGAATGGAGCCAACGGAGTGGGGATGGAAGGTAGAAGGAGGAAAACTTGTTCCAGTGATGACAGACAAAAGCCCTGCTCCAGACATACTACTTCAGATGATTCACTGCAACTGTTCAGGGGGGTGCAAAACACTAAGGTGTTCATGTAGGAAGCATGGATTAGAGTGCACCAGTGCATGTGGACATTGCCAGGACAGCAACTGTGACAATATGAGTGTTGAACCAGACATAGAGGAGGAGGAGGACGATGAAACTGGAATCTAAGACTAGAAGGCATATGGTACTTCCACATGTGTCAAAATTGTCCAATTTTTTATATGTTGCTTTCCATGTCATAGACTGGCAGAAACAATCAAAGAACATATATTTGTGCAAATATTTACTTTAAATTGCGAATGGTCTCAGGATTAGCACTGCATAAACTACCAGCAACGATCATAATACAAATATTGGTGCAAAATTAACTTTAAATTGTTAGTGGTCTGATGATTATCAGTCAATTTTTTTACGTT